>NW_016157925.1:94341-96103 GCF_001687245.7 Rhagoletis zephyria
TTGACTTCATATTCGTAATCGGCGACCACAAAAACTCTCGAGTGCCGGGTTTCGAACAAATCCAATCATTAAAAAAGAAATGGACCGCCATTTTGGATCCGCCATTTTGAATTTCGAAAAACTGGCTTCATATTCCTAATTAGCAACCCCAGAAACCCACTGATAACAAGTTCCAACCCATGACAATGCGTAAATCGTTAAGTATCAACGTTTTAATTTTACTAGTGTCTTTTCGAGAGCATATTTTCGGGAACTAGACCCATTCTAATTGTCCAAGACGGGTGTGTAATTAAGGGAAAGTTCCCCAATAATACTAGAGTAATTATATGTAAAAACCACATTTTTAGCTGCATGGTAACATGTCAAGAAAATAAAAAAATTGAGAACATCAGCGTTTTTATAAAAAACCGACCAGCGCGACCTCTAAGAAAACTTTTTTTTTCAAAATAAAAAAATACGAGTCTCTTTTTTATCACAAATAACAATATTCTGATGTAGCGTTTATGAATTTCCAAAAAGAGTGTTTTTATGAACCACTCTAGTCTACAGCTCCCTTCGCGGTGTCCCTTTCCTGGAAAATTCGAAAGCGGCGACCATCTTCCTGATTGAAAATTCCATTTTCATCTTAAAGACTAGGATGCATAAAATTATAATTAAATTTATTGAATTTATCGAGTTGCAAGATAAATAAATTAGATTATGTCCTTCAATAATATAGGATCTTATATTTTATTGTTAATTTTAAAAATCGAATATCCGGATATTAGAATATCAACACATTGGAACTCTTAGCTCTAAAATGTATATACATACATAACTACGTATATGTATATCATCACCTGAAATGCAAAAAGACGTAACAACATCGTAAATGAAATGGAAAGTCGTGACTAAGGTTTTGTTCTTTTTTTCATAAATTGATGTGAGGAGTTGTGAATTTTGAATTTTTTATTAGTTATGACTTTTTGCATTTCCACGATGATGTTTGTTTCGTCTTTTTTCATTTCAGGTGACGATATCGAGTCCTAACCGCCAAAATAACGTAAGCGACTTTTTTATTCAAAATTTTATTTTTGATGCAGAAATATTCCTCGGGCATCTAGATGTAATTCTGCATCGAAAAGAAAATTTTGAAAAAAATGGCGCTTACGTTATTTTGGCGGTTAGGGCTTGATATGTTTGTATGTATGTATGTATGTACATATATGTGGATACAAAAAATGTGTGTATGTTAAACATGTGCCAATAAGTTGCAGCCACTTCCGTGTTGCTGCAGTATTTGGCACAAGTTTACAGTTCTGATTAATCCAAGTCACCCACCTACATTTTCGCTTGCATTTTATGTAGCGATTATATGTTGCATACATTTAGGCTGAGACTTTTGATGCACTGCTATAGCAATGAGAAGTGAAATGTGAAAAGGTATGTACACACATGCATACATATGCATTACGAATGTTAATCCCGGGATCCCGGACTTTTTAAGGCCTCGAAAATCTCGGGATTCTTGGCAAGTAATCCCGAGATTTTCGGGATTTGTAATTTGCACTGATGGCAATAATAGAAACTCCTTTTCTTGACCAGTATTGGTTATATTTCTTTTTTTATTTAATAATTAACATTTTTTATAAATGTCTAGTTCATTATACATATAAGACCGCGCTATAGTAAATTTTAAACACAAATGTGTGTATATTCGCGAAACCCCAGGCCAAATATAGTAAAATTACGTTTTCAGTTTTTCACTCTGTCAGTAATTCAA
>NW_016157925.1:96203-98798 GCF_001687245.7 Rhagoletis zephyria
AGATGGTAGAGTCGAGATCTCCTCGCAAGTGAAACCATGTACTCGAATGTATCGCGTGTGTCAAAATGAAAGCTATTGAAATATTTAGAAATGTTGAAAATTTACACGAATTCATTGTCGCCTATCTACCTCGAGCGCGTAAAACGCAGAAAACACGTGAATTGTTGGAGCTGCGGAAAATTGGCGCGAATGCAAAAGCTAACGGCGGTGATGTTGACATTGACGCTGGCGTCGCATGCGCCAGTGATGAGCGCAGGGGCGCATTTCATAAGATGCTTGCTAGCGGCGGCGTCTGTGGCGCATTTGTTATCTTCGAGCAAACGCCGAAAGTGATAACGATCACAACAACAGCAACAACAAAAAGTAAATATACGCACGCTTCACTGCCTAAGATAAGTTCGTTGGTGTAATCTTCCGCTTTGGTTTTTTTTCTACTTAAGTACCAACGCACACACAAAAAAAATATACTAGCTATGACTAGCGCAGTATTCAACTGCAATACGATTTTATTACTTACTGTAAACTAACTTTTTATTATTAATTTAATTTGTTTTATGCAATATTATTTAAAATTTATGTATATCTAATTTTACCATTTAAATTTATTTACTTATGTACAATTTTTTTTTCTTTTCTTCTTTCTTTCCTATTTTTCCTCTACTTCGTCCATTCCAACAATGCCTCCTGGTTTTCCTTTCGTGTCGACGTTCCCAATCGTATGTTTCCCGTGTGTCCATGCATTTTAGATGAGCGCAAGAAATCATCGCTGCCCGCCATACCCACCATATCGTATACGGTTGGAAATCGTGATACCTTGACATCGGTGGCTGCACGTTTCGACACCACACCCTCAGAGTTGACACATCTTAATCGCTTGAACAGTTCTTTCATCTATCCGGGCCAACAGTTGCTGGTGCCCGATAAGAGTGCGGCGGCCAAGAGCGACTCGATTAGCGGCAGCGCGTCTGGTATCGATGAGAGGGGCTCCAACGCCAGCATTTCGGGCAAATCGAGCCCCATTGAACGCAAATTATCCGTCGCCGATGAGCAGAACGATGAGAAGGGTGAGTTGTAAAGCAAAAATTAAACATTTATGAAAGCATCGCAACAAAGTTTTTAATACAAAATCAAAAAAATAAAAAATATTAATAGCAAGACGAAAGAGGAATAATCATATTCAAGTTACAAAAATGATTTGGAATATTCTTTTCTTATTTTTACATTCATAATTTTTCGTAAATTTGTGGTTCCCCTACTTTTGCAAGCTAATTGAAGATTTTCGCATAAATGAAATACATTCATATTGATGTACATATATATGTATGATAAGAATAACAAGCGAAAACAGTCATATCTTCGGCTATATCATTATGTTACATAGTAAATTGATTTACACCAGTGATGACCAAAGTGGTCCGGATGGACGCCAGGGGTCCACGGGAGACTTGACGGCGGTCTACGTTGGAGTGAAGAAAAAATTGGGATTCATAAGATGTTAGTTGGGGTACACGAAAGTTTAACTGGTCTTGATAGTAAAGAACAAACATGTTGGCTTGGCTTTACCTAGGCAATAAAAAAAAAAAAAAAAAAATTTTCGGTTATTTCAGACAGGCTGTGAAAAATGGTCTTATTGAGACTATAAATAAGCATTTTGAAGCCTTAAGATTTCTTGGATAATGTTTTTTAGGAATTTCGGTTCCCATGAAATCCTAACAGATACCGCAAAAATAAGTATTTTGCATATTTTTTGCCTTTTTTTGTCCACGATCTTCAAAAAATTTGTTTCAGTTAGATCGCCATATGGATCAGATAGCCTGTTTATTTAGCTTTAATTTTTTTGTTTTAAAGCCTCCCTTATTTTTTTGAGTCGTGTATTTTAAGACAGAGCTCGCAAAAGTTCNTGTCCACGATCTTCAAAAAATTTGTTTCAGTTAGACCGCCATATGGATCAGATAGCCTGTTTATTTAGCTTTAATTTTTTTGTTTTAAAGCATCCCTTATTTTTTTGAGTCGTGTATTTTAAGACAGAGCTCGCAAAAGTTCCTCACTGAGGAATAAAATTTCCATCTTCCTCCTTATTTCAACTCCATTTAAGAGCAATAAATTTCGATTTCCTCTTTTGTGTGAAACCAGAAAAATTTTGAAAATGGTCTACGAGAAAAAAAGTTTGTGAACCTCTGATTTACACTGGCAGCTTTTCATTTATGATGAGCAAATAGGGTAAAAGACTTGTTGACCTTAACTAACCTTAACTACATAGATAGAGGAGTTAAATAGGTCGGTAAAAGTTATACCTGAACATTCTTCTTCTTAATTGGCGCTGTAACCGCCTAAGCGATTTTGGCCGAGTCCAAAACAGCACGCCAGTCATTTCTCTTCTGTGCTAACTGACGCCAATTGAAAATGCCAAGTGAAGCCAAGTCCTTCTCCACCTGGTCTTTCCAACGCAGAGGAGGCCTTCCTCTTCCTCTGTTACCAGCATCGCGGCCCGCGTTGAATATTTTCAGAGCAGGAGCGTTTCTGTCCATCCGAACGACATGGCCAAGCCAGCGGAGCCGCTGAATTTTAATTCGCTGCACTATGTCTATATCGTTG
>NW_016157925.1:101847-102788 GCF_001687245.7 Rhagoletis zephyria
CACTATTTCCTGTAAAAACGTCAGTCGGTTTGTTTACATGTCATTTGTACAACACTTATTTGGCTGAATATCACTAATTAATTATTAAAATCTATACATATTTACATATTTCGTTGTTTACCTGCATTTATGTACAAATATAAGGTTCTTTGCTGACACCGCTTTCTGTTTTTGTTAACACATGCAAATCAGCTGATCGTTTGACACGTTTCATGAACTTACAGGGAAAAAAAACTCCGGACTAAATCCTGTAACTTCTGACTAGGAACAGTTGCTCAGTTACGCTCTCAAAAGTGTTCCCACTTACAGGTTTTATGTCAATAGGAACCACTTCCTGTAAGTTCTGACTAAATCCTGTAAACCGGACTGCTATTGGAACAGACTAATAAGTGTACCGAGGCGAATTAAAGCAGCTGTTATAGGAATTCGCCTTTTGGTGCACAGAGAAAAATATTACGCATAAAAACAAGAAGATTGTTTTTATGAAAAGTTTCTGTGCTAAGGGGTAAAACAGATTAAAAAAAACGAAGAAAATTCCATAGAGATTTTTTCTTAATTTTATGTACTATAAATTCTTCTTGATTTTATTTGTAACAAAATAGACAATGAATAAAAGATTGTATTTTTTCCGTGTCTTCTCAATAGAGGTTGTAGCCTAACGGATGCGAGTACGACTGCCGAATTTTTAGTCGTGGGTTCAAATCCTGTGGAACGGACCTTGTTTTTGTGTTTACGCTCTCGCTGCTTGTGCTTACTGGAAATGTTTATCAAACCTACATATGTAATAGTGTTTCATAAAATTACTTCTTAATTGTATGTGATGAATTTNCGCTCTCGCTGCTTGTGCTTACTGGAAATGTTTATCAAACCTACATATGTAATAGTGTTTCATAAAATTACTTCTTAATTGTATGTGATGAATTTATTGAAAACTTTTCTTC
>NW_016157925.1:102888-125450 GCF_001687245.7 Rhagoletis zephyria
TAAGTGTTTTATTTTTTTCGGCGATCATTCGGGATGAAAAATTTTGCCGATCGCCGGCTGCAGTTCAGTTCGTGTTTCAATTACAACATGGTTTTCTCACTTGAATTTTTTTCATATCATTCTCAACTAAAACAAATACCTATACAAATTCTTAAATTTACTTTTCACCCTAATAATTTTAGCTTCAATTTTAATTTTATTATCAACTTTGAAACCCCAAAATCAAATATCAATGAACTTTCTTAATTATCCAACTCGCAGCGTGGCAACACCGCAAACCAGTTGTCATCCAGCATTCCGCCTTCTCTACTTATTCGTACACATTCATTCATTGCTGCACACGTTTATTCAGCCGCTTGCCTATTGCTTTTCACAGGTTCATTCTTCTTCCAACACATATGCTATTGACGTTTTGCTGTCCATTGGCATAGCACAACACAACACGAGTCAGGAGTTCTGCAAATTTTAATTATTGCAAACTGATTTTCCATAAAATTCAGTACAAGTTTTAATGGAAAATTGTTGATAATAAGAGCGTAAAGTGAGTGATTGTGTGGCAAAAATCGCAAAAAGAACGACAAGTTTAGTATTGCAAAGGCAAGCGAGGAAAAGTGGCAATGCATACAGCGGTTTTCTGGCGTAATGGAGGTGAAGAGAAAAAATAAGATAAATAAAAAGTTCTATATTTACATTTTCTAATAAATCAACAAGAGATGAAAAGTGTTAATTGATAAAACTAAAAAAATAAAATCAAAGGAGACCTTAGATAAGTTGTTTAAACTACGGCGTTGCAGTGTAAGAAAACAAATTGATTTACCGTTTTTTATATTCTGTTAACCGGCCAACGCAGAGTTCTCGACTTTTCAGGGTCACATAAATTATGAAGAAATAATAAATGGTTGCGTTGTAATTACAAGTGCGTAAACAGTGAATGTTTTTAAAGGTTTTTATGCATAATTTAATTGAGAAACATTGCATGACATACACACGGGAGCGTAGACAAAACAAACAAAGAAAAAACAAAAACAATTTCAAATAAGAAAAATCTGATTAGACCGAAGCAGTGTTGCTACTGCAAAAATATTGCCCGCTAGTCTGTACGCGAGTGTGGTGTGAAAAATATTTTAAATGAAATAGTTTCTTTTTTTTTTTGTTTCAAGGACTACAAAAATATCAGTGAAGTGTAGTTATGGAAATTGATTTATAAATTAAAAGAAAACGATGTTTTATAAAAAATATTCCCATACCGGGAATCGAACCCGGGCCTTCTGGGTGAAAGCCAGATATCCTAGCCACTAGACCATATGGGACCTTGGTAACACGGCGCCTGTGTGTACCTTTCGATTTATAGTTTTAGGAAAAAGGCCTATTTGCTTTTAAATCAAGTAAATCAGATAACAAACCAGTATTTAACAATATTTGCTAGAGTATTCTATTCATACTACTTAGGTATCTACTGATTTTGTTTAGACAATTATCTATTGAAAATGCTGATATGCATAAATTACTCATGAAATGCTGACGTTGTTCAAATGAAAAGAGGTTCGACTGCAGTAGTTTGTTAAATACTTTAGTGTCAAGACGTATTATTAACAAATAAATAAAGTCAATAAAAGTTAAACCCCAGGGCGCTGCTTGGTGATTTATGTGTTTTATTGATACGCTGATACAACTAAAGATATACGTACATACGTAGTAAGGTGCCTTTGTCAAAAGAGTGAAAATGAGGTTCCTCGAACCTTTTATAGGTGATAATATAGGGTACATGAATACTCAAGCATTTATGCAATATTCGCAATTCAGATTTACTTATACCTTTAAAAATGTATGAAGTCTAGTATTTAACCCTACAATCTTCGTCGAAATGACGAGCAGACAACGTGAGTTTTTTCCGTATACAAAAATAAGAATATACTTCCAGGGTTAGTAGTAGTGCATTTTTCTTTATTAATTTTCACTGCTACATAACCATTTGTTTAATAAAATACAATTACATGCAAAAATACATAACAACTGTGTAAATTGTGACAAAACTAGGTCATTTAAATAATGTAAAAAACTCCAGTTTAAAACTTTATACTTTTTTAACTACAAAAAAAAAAGATTTTGACTTAAAGCGCTACTTAGTGCATAGAAAATTACAATTTTAAGGCTAGATTTATTAAAATTGCAAGGTTTGATAAATGGTTAAGATACATAGGTATATACATATGTACATACATTCCCTTGCCATTAGGCATATTTGGCACACTTATGAAACAACATATTCTCATTTTCTATATTTAGAATATACCACCTTTAATTTTATGACTTCCTACCGTTACCAATTTTAGTAGACTAGCTTGGCTACTTATCACTTTGTTTAATCGTCTTTATAGAGCTATCATAAAATTGATTAAAGTAGGCAATTAAGAATTTCCTTATTTGTATCACATCATTAGTATCGTTAAATAGTGTAGGGAACTCGTAAAATGAACTCGCTCGAACTGTTCTCTCGCATCCCAAAAATAAATTGTCTGGCTCTTTAGACGAAGTGGTAACTTTTCTTTCTACTTTTCTTGTACTGAGACAAACCGTATGCTGTTTTTGTAGAATCACTTCACCAAAATTGCTTGTTTATTTAATTTACTTCCATATGACTGCTCCAACCTTAAGCCCGGCAAGTATGCGCTTCAGGTCTCAGACGGGTGGGTTACGAAGGGCATGAAAAAAGGTTTGGGGCATGTTTGTGCTTGCTACGTAGTTGTCGGCGATATCAGGGTATAGCCTGGTATAAACTGGAGTTGGCTGTGCCAGGGGCTAGGAGTTTGTATCTGCGAGTTTTCAAGTGTAAACTGAAAATTGAGTACACTTTTGATTTTGCAAATCAGGAAGTGTGGGAATGAGGTTTAGTTGCCAAAATTGTGTACAGTTCGTCATTTGCGATTCAGAAAGTGCCAGAATACGTTTTAACTGTCAAAATTGTGCACATTTCTCTTCCGAAACACTTACAGCATTTTATTCGGCGAGTTTTGGGTTTTGATTTTTGCACTCGGTGTACACTGCATTTTCTCACAGCTACAGAGTCCAGCCCCAGCTGGGTATATTTAAGTGAAGTCACAGAAGTTCAAGCTCTCTCATGTCTAGGGGTAGCGGGTGTTGATGAAAGCCTTCCAATGCAGATCGTTGAACATTTTTGAATATTTCAATTCAAGTTATTCAATAAGTGAAATTAATAATTAAGAGATATTGTTAATAGAACTGAGTTTAAAACGGAAATCTAAGACAATTTCAAGCGAAAGAGATTTCAAAAAACTTAGTTTGAAATTTTAAAGAGGGTTGCCACCTATTTCAAAGTCAAATTTGTTTAACTTATACACGAGTTAAATGAAATATTAAAACATGAGTGTCCAGCCGTCTTTAGTTCGAAAATGTTACTGATTAGTTTTGTCACTCATTCGAAGAGTATAACTATGTATGTACATTAGGATGGTCCAAAAATGCTTGTGAAAAAGTAAAGTGGGAATTTTTATGCTCTCACCCCCTAGGGTTGTTCTATACCGAAAAAATATACCCTTATTTTTTATTTTAATACCAAAAAATATTTAGAGGTCGCTCAAACCGCCCAAAGTGTTCCATGTATTTTATATGGGCAGAAAACAACTTTTCGTAGTAATGGTATAGAATAGTTAAAAATCAATACTTTTTTAATACCCAATTGTTTGTTGTTTAACAATTTTTTCATCGCAACTATAATTTATAGGTCCACCAAAAACCCCGAAAAATTCAATAGGGCAACCAATAAAAAATCCTTAGTATTAAAAGTGGTTAAATAAACAATTGGGTATTATTATAGAAAGTATCCTGAAGAGAACCATAGTTTTCCGAAAAATATTGAATTTCAAGAATTCTATACCATTTCTATGAAAAATTTCATTTTTTGCATATAAAAATACATGGAAAACCTTGACCGCTTTGAGCGACCTCTAAATATTTATTGATTTTAATATAAAAAAAATAGGGTGAGAGCATTACAATTCCGACTTTACTGTTTTTGGCCACCCTAATGTACATATCGTCGTTTAAGGTACAAAACCGCTTGTCGTGGTTCTGCAAAACCTCATAACTAACTTTTGTGCCAAAAAATATATTTGCTCAACGGAAGCTCCTGGCATCAAACTATAATCCATCCATACTAAAATATCGATATTCAGATATAGGAAGAAGATATAGTTAGGGATAACTATAAAGTTAAGGCAGCCTCATACCACGTTTTGCATTTTCTTGACACGCGGTGTTATACTATAAATTACGATATAGAGATATATAGTACGAGAAGGCATTTTTTAAGGCAAAATATGGAAAACTCTTGGTTTGATCAGTTTGAAACAGTTGACAGCGATGATGCAGATTATACTACTTAATATGACGAAGAAGCCAATACATCAGACGGAATTGGTATTTGGTAGAGGTGTCATGTCATGGTGTGGCGATAGTCACACCATCGATAGTTTTGATAGTTTTAAGAAAAACTATCAATATTCACGATAGTCTCGAAAAAAAAACTATCGATAGCACTGTCGATAGCGCGAAATTAGTTAGGTTACTTTGTTTAAATATTATCTTATAATCATTCAAAATTAAATAACCGCTTAGCCAAAATACTTCTCTTCTTTAGAAAGTTCAAACACAAACACAAATTATACAAACAAAACCGGATAACTATCGATATTGATAGTCTAAAAAAATTGAAACTATCGATACTATCGATAGTTTGACAACTCTAGTATTTGGCCATGATCTTTTGTAATACTCTCCACATACCAAATCACAGTTCATATTAATGGTATGGAAAACGATCTAAACCCGATATTATAAAATTCTGTAATAAATCTAAGAGAGGCGTGGATACATTGTCCTTTGTTTTGATCGAAGTGGGTCAAAAGCTTTGATTTGCGTACATTCACCAACCAAAACGGAGTCCACGAGGAATACACGCTATTGCCTTTTTCAGGTCTGTTCGATCTAAGAGCAACCTCCAACATCAAGTTGTACTCAATCATTGTGTTACGAAAAAGATAGTTCCTTGCTACGAGTGTCCGTATGCGATGAATGCAAATGATCATATTTATATTCTCATTTTCGTTGTTGGTGTTTTCGACAGGGTAGGATTTTGATGTAATGTGGAACGATTTTCCGTCAGCTCTTGTCAAATTTGGTTTGGAGACAAACCGGTTTCGGCGTTGTGCCATCTTCAGTGTCATTTTTCGTTCTGAATAGTTTCTGTTTGTCCGTCACTATTTATAGCCGTGCTAAATCGTCGTTGGTTTTTAGTTAGGTACGGATCATAATCTTTTATTCAACCAGTGGTTTTTGTTCTGTGCATACATCCGCAAGTAGAAATCAGCTGCTCACTTCTTCTTGATTAATTGTTGCATGGATTCTCAGGTAGGTAAAAATCTGTTGTTTTCTTTCCCTTTGTTTCTGTAGTTTGGGCTTGCGTTTGATTGTTTATGGGCGTCGCAGGGTTTCTGTCCTGTTTTTCGTATAGTAGCTTGAGTGGTTCGAATAATATATCAGATGCTTGTTCATTTATTATTTTTCCGACGAACATCTTTTGTTTGTATATCTCCATATTCTGTAATACGTTTAGGCGTTATCCTTTGTGCTGTACATGGAGAACTTTGGCTGTGTTTCCTATTTTCATTGGCGTACAATGGTTTTCTGCCATAAGGTGTGCGAAGTTCGGTTCCGGTGTGGTAGATGGTTTTAGCATTTTTTGTTGTAGTCCCTTATATGCTCACGATATCTAGTTTTTATCTTGCGCCCGGTTTGTCCTATGTAACTATGTTGGCATTCGTTCGCAAGTCCTTGTTTGTCTAGTGGGTCTTCCTCGTTTGTGTTATTTGGTAGTATCCTCCCCACGTTGTCCTTCGTTCTAAATTCTATATTGATGTTATACTTTTGGAATACTTTAGCCAATTCATATGATGTTTTGCCCGTATAAGTTAAGACTGCCCAAGCCTTTTCATTATTTTCCTTCTTAATTGATTTCTTCGCTCTTGTTTCTCTTCCTATCTTGTTTACTAGGCTCTTTCTGTATCCGTTATTTTTATATATTGCGTATATCGTATTTGNAAGCCTTTTCATTATTTTCCTTCTTAATTGATTTCTTCGCTCTTGTTTCTATTCCTATCTTGTTTACTAGGCTCTTTCTGTATCCGTTATTTTTATATATTGCGTATATCGTATTTAGTTCTTTGCTCGTTCGTTCAAGCCTGGTTGTTAGATGTCTAAAGGCTGCATTTTTGTACTGTCGAGGGTGGTTTGAAGTATTGTGTATTATCGTGTCTGTGGCCGTGAGCTTTCTATATATCCCGAATTCGCATTTGTTGGTAACCTTATTGATTTTGATTGTTATGTCCAAATAGTTTATTTTTCCTTCGTTTTCCTTATCCATAGTGAAATTTATATTCGTATTTTGGTCGTTGAGATAGCCTAAAATTTGTTCTTCCTTGTCTCCTATTACAAGACATATGATGTCATCGACGTATCAGCGCCGTCATATACTTTTCCTCTAAGTGTTGCATGAACACTTCCATTAAAATTGCGGATGTGGGATTACCCACTCCTAGCCCGTTAGTTTGTCTATATATTTTGTTATTAAACTTGATATATTCATATGTTCCTATATCTTTCANTTTTCCTCTAAGTGTTGCATGAACACTTCCATTAAAATTGCGGATGTGGGTTTACCCACTCCTAGCCCGTTAGTTTGTCTATATATTTTGTTATTAAACTTGATATATTCTTTCGTATCTTCCTAATTATCTAAGTTTTTCTCAATAAATATTTGTCCTTTACTTTTCATCAAAAATGCTACTGTCTTTGAATATTTTCCATTAGCAATCTTAGGCATCACGAACGCTCCGTCTGCAAAGGAATGGTTTAAAAATTAGTCCGGCGGCATACATAAGTGTAGCCGTTTTAAAAGTAACCGAGCCTATTGCAACTTAATCGGCGCAATGCAAGTCGAAGACGACCGATGGACTAATAATTTGCAATCAGAGACGGTGTCGTCTCAGACGAATCGTTCGTGCGGCCTATCGTTCAAGATACATATGTACATAATAAGGTAGTAAATATGAAATAAATGAAAGNGGTGTCGTCTCAGACGAATCGTTCGTGCGGCCTATCGTTCAAGATACATACATAATAAGGTAGTAAATATGAAATAAATGAAAATAGTTTTTTCCTAAAAAAACCCAAGTTTTATTCATATTCCAACACATTTTTCACCGAAACAAATATTGTTTAATTAATTTCACGTTAAAACAATGCATTTGGTATGCAGGGTCATTTGACACTTTAACACCGAATTCGTTTGGAAAAATTATATACGGATGAAGGTTAATTACCTTAGCCAACTAATATTTGCCTTAACTATTTTTCAAACATTTTACTGATCGCTCCTTCTATTTCCCTCTTTTTTCAGACATACTTGAAGGTCTCCGCCCGGGCTCACCAAAGCCGGGGCACATTGAACGCGTTGACTCTGAGAAGAGCGCCGACAACGCACCGACCGAAGCCAATAAGAGTGATGATCCCGTTATCACACAACGTTTCCTCAAAATCAATGTACGCCATATCACCGATGGACAGGGTGTTGTGGGTGGTGTCCTCTTGGTCACACCCAATGCCGTTATGTTCGACCCAAATGTATCTGATCCATTAGTGATCGAACATGGACCCGAAAGTTATGGAGTAATTGCACCAATGGAGTTGGTCGTCAATGCGGCCATTTTTCATGATATAGCGCACATGCGTGTATCGGGCGGTGTGAATACCGAACAAAATGAAAATGCCGAAATCTACTATCCAAAAGCAGTATTAGAAGCGCAACAGGCTAAGGAGGCCAAAGAAGGGGTGGCGGACGAAGCAGACGGTGGCGTAGCCAAACAGCGAGGCGAAGGTGAAGGTAAGCGTACGTCGCTTGCATAAGACGTTGATAAATCTGTACAAATGTACCTATACTTGAATGTGTTTGCAGTGTCAAATTATTCACGCCAATTATTCATGTCATATACGTATTAATATATTCACTTTGAAAACAAACAGGTGGTTCGTCGGAGGCATGTGACGATCAGGAGTCGTTGTGTTCGCAGGTAAGTGATTATTGTGCATGCATATATTTTTTATGCTGATTATAGTTTAAAGTTATATTTACATATGTGTACTTTATATTTTAGCATAAAGATGACGAGAAGGGTGTGGAAGCCAAAGAAAGTGCTAAGACTGATGATGAGGGTGATTCGGCCAGTGCGAAAGCCAATAACAAAACAGCTGACAATGTTGATGCTAATGATTTGAAGAAGAACCTTAATATCACTGATACACGCACCACTCTGGAGGAAAGACGCAAAAGTCTGCTGGATCACCATTGGGCCATACCAAGCAAGGATCGGTAAGCAATCAGCATTCGATCCATATTCGCGTAAAATTCTCCAGACTGCATGCATTCTTGTCGATGTTTTTTGTTTTCGTCCTCGTCTCTCTTCCCGCCGCTCTCTCACTCTCTTTCCTTCTTTCTCACTCGTTATTGTTTCGATGAAATGTTTTTTAAGAGGATTACAAATTATGTACTCCTTCAGAAATTTCTAGAATAGATCTGTGTATCTATATATCAAAGAGTGTGCTGATAAATACTAAAATCTTTTTTACGCTCGGCATCATTCGTTCTATGAGAGCCTTCAGAGCAACATTAACCTAAACTAAATGGTTTCAGGTCCAGTTTGTTCTTCACATAGCCTAGATGGTATTCGTGTTCCGAATAAGCCTACAGACTTTTTCTAAAGTTCTGGAATTTTAACACAATTCACGATTTTAGATAAAATGTCGAAATTTCTGTGTCTTACGAAATATATTTCTGAAAGTCTTGAAGCTGATTTCTAAAAATTGAAATTAGTTGGTTAACTTTTACAAAGGTTTTTAATATAACAAAATTACGGAAAACAGTTTTAATTAGAGCCGAATATTTTCAGCGCGATTTCAATGCAGTATTTGGTCGCAGGGATGTTTTAAAATAAGCCGAAAGCGATGTGAATATTTTCGACCTGTAAAAGTAATTGTATATTCACCAGTAAGTTCGAAAATTGTAGTATTCGTTATAATAGGTGTTCTCATCCAAACTAGATGACGATGCCCGTAGGTCTGGTGGTCCATAATGATAGCGTTATGGCTCTTAGTTTATGCCGGCCGTATACCTAGAAACAAGACCAAATGGATACATTAATATGAGGCTTGGTAAATTCCTGACCTTCAACAAAATTAATTCTAACAGATCGTGGAGAAACTACTGATTTAAGCACCGTCGTTTCTGTTTTATCTAAGCCTTTTTATATTTGCTAGCGGAATGTATGTAGCAAGCAATAAGCCAGCGCGGTACCCGATTCTTAGTGGCCATTTATGGCTGAAAAAAATCTGTCTATCCTGTATGTCTATGGCCCTGTACCCAATTACCACGCATCTCACTGCACACTTTATGATTTTTAAGTAGGCATCTAAGTTTATTCCTTCTTGCCTTTTGTTTCACAAGTTAAACTGATTATTGAATACCAGAAGAGAAGCGAAGTAGTCTAGATACTTAAGAAACTGCGGAGAGAAGGTTAAACTTTCATAGGAATAGAGAGAAAAGACACCGTACTAGTGCGTTCGAGCCCTAACTGCCAAAAAACGAAGCGTAGTTTTTTAAACATTTTCCTTTTGATGCTGAAATGCATGAATATGCTCTAGGGGCATTACTCCATCAAAAATAATATTTTCCAAATTTATCGCTTACGTTTTTCTGGCGGTTAGGTCTCGGTACACGTAAATATTTAGTGTTTGTTCCTATAGGAAAAGCGGATATATCTCACCTATAGCGAGAAGCAAATAAATCTCACCACATGTGTCAAAAGTTCTGCTTGCATTGGTGTCTGGCCCAATTATGGTCTGGATATTGTAGTCAACTGTTACCTGTCCCGACTCGACCCCAGTCGGCATGTGGAGACTTCCTACACGAAACCAACCACCTCTTCACATGCCAGCACAATCTCACTCAACTAAGACCAGTCTCTCTTTGGTCCGACCCCGTTGAAACAGCCCATTTCTTGAGCCCACCGTTAGTTAAACTTGACGACTACGATTGATGGACTAACCGAACTAGGCGGGGCTTAGTAAAGCCCTTACAACAACAACAACAACAAAGTTCTATTTGAAATAGGGATTTAACCAATTCGTTGAGTATTCATAAATTTTTTGGTGTTTAGTAATTTTTTGTTAAAAATGTGCTTTTTTAAATAAAACAAAAAATAAGTAATTTCTTTTTTTTTAAGAAATTCTTTTTAACCAAAGAGAGAGCATACTTTTTTTGAACAATATAAGTTTACAAAAAATAAAAAAATATGGAAAAAATTTGTAATTATCAATTAACGATAATCGGTAACAAATATTACCTAAAATTATAAAAAAAAAAACAAAAACAATTTTTTCCAATCAGTTTTGTTTTTTTTTTGCCTGCTAAATTATGGGAACGATTTATTCACATGAAGTTGGTGATAAGGCTGAACATGTTTTTTTCGAGACGTCGTCAAAATATTTTTTCCAAAATATATGCACACAAAAATTTATGAAAAACGAAAATATTTATATAAACTAAAAAAAAAATTCTAGACACTAAAATTTTGTTCTTGATTAAAAAATTCAAATTCAGTGATTTCATTTGCTAAAGTTTCTTATTAAAAATAGGATTTCCAATTAATGTTTTTAGTTTACGGAACAATTTTTTACCAAAAACGGCCTTAAGCTCAATAAAATTGTTTAATATAAATTATTATTAGGGTAAAGACATAGCAAAAACTAAAAAATGTACATATATGAAACAAATTTGTTATTACTTATCTTTTTAGTAAAACATTTAAGTAGAATAAATATTTGTAAAAGATTTAAAGATTTGGTTTTTTTAGATATTTAAAATTTTTACCTAGTTAAACAAATCATTAAAAAAATTTGTACCTGCTTCGTATTTTTCTTCTGAATAATTTTTGGAACTGAAAAACATTTTTTAGCTAAAAAGAAAAGAAACGATTCTAAAGCTTTTTTTTCAGAGATTTCACTAAAAAGTCTTTTGCTAAAATGAGAGTACTTTTTTAATTAAAAAATAATAATGAAACAAAAAAATATATTTTTGAAAAATTATGAAAATAAAAATTTTCCACAATTTAGAACTTATGCTTCTACAAATGATTCCAAACAGAGGAAAAAAATTACTGCTGAAAGAGAATTCCCAAAAAACATTTCTTAGTTTTTAAATAAATCTGTCTTCTTTACAACCAACTTCTAGGTATTTTCAAAGTCTCTGAAATAGTTTGTGTAAATCTTCTGGCTTTCTTACTAACTTACAGCTTCTGGGAGCCACTTGCGCCCACCTAGTCAATTTACTTTGTGTCATGCTTCCTAATATTTAAGAAAAAATTTGTTTGGCAATTAATACCCATCAGAAATAAATCGCCCTTAATGTGTGTATGTAGATCGGTCTTATGTCATTGGCGACAATTCAACATTTTTCCTACTTTACTCGCGGTCTCGTGTTTCTCTATTCCCACGCTGACTAATCACGCATGCCGTAACAGCGTGTGTGCGTGAGTCTGTGTACTATAGCATAAATAATAATTGGTAGTATAGAATATTAACTATAAAATATCGGTTTTAATTTTGTAATTCTTTTATTTTCTATATTTTCATATTTGAATTGTGAAACTGCCACACAAACGCACACCCATTATGTGTATTTTCTAAAACTTCTCAAATTAAATTAAAAAAAAAAACTCAACGGTACCTACTCCACTATAAATATGGTAAAACATAATTGTCAACAACTTTCAACTACGCAAAAATAATACAACCCATTTACATCTGCTCTGCTCCAACTGCTGCTTTCCATTATTTGTTTGCAAATATCAACCAAATTGTCCACTAAACGAAACCAAACTCACATCATCAACAACGCGTATCCATTCACAAATTCATATTTAAAATTTTGCAATTCCAACTTCCGAAAACTTTCAAAAAATTCAGCCTCTATTATCTTAATTCCCGAAGATCATCGGAAGACGAAGGCGACAACGAATCGCAAACGACCATCGATAGTGGCGCACGTGGGCAGGATCCACACTCGGCCACCTCTTCGATCAGCGGCGTTGGTGCGGTGAGTGGCATGGGAGTGCACGTGATTGGCGGTCTAGCACCCGCCGATCTCGAACATCTGGAAGAACTATCAAAGCAGTCGTGCTACGATTCTGGCATCGATATACGCGATCCGATACCAAATTTGCAGCCTATACCAAAGAAGACCGTATACAGTGATGCCGATATTGTGCTTAGCTCCGATTGGGTGCCGCCGAAGACCATCTCGCCGACATTGATGAGCGAATCACCGCCGCGCAGCTCGGTGTTGGGCGCACAAAGTCTCGACGCGGGCACCACAAGCGGTGGACGCAAGAAGACCTCCAGCGTTAGCTTTAGCGTCGACGACAATAACGGCGAGCAACAAGCTGCTGCGGCGGTGGCAGCATCGGCGGCAGCGACCGCCGCTCAGGGTGATAAGAATGCTGAGAAGAAGAATAAAGTATAAAGAAATTGTATTTAAAAAGAAAAGGGAAAACATATTTTTAATCTACTCTCCTTTGCTTGCAGATGTTGAAACGTTTATCGTATCCGTTGACTTGGGTTGAAGGCCTCACTGGCGAAGCAGCTGGCCCTCCGGGTACTGGTGGCAGCCTCGGCAAGTCGGCGAACTCTGATTCGGCGCCCAATACGGGCGATTCGAATCAGAGCGTATTTTCAAAAGTATTCTCAAGGTGAGTAGCCAAGCACAGGGTGGCTTTCGATTGTGTATGCGCTTTTAAGTTTATTATTATTTACGTAATTAGTTTTAATTTTATTATGAAAATGCAAATTTAATTGGTATTCCACTTTTCCTTTGATTTTCTTCTTTTCCCAAAAAATTAAAACCAACAAACATTCTTTGTAAATAATAAAAAAAATGCTCACTAAACTTGCGGCGATTGGAATATTTTACTTCTTTCTTTTGTATACCAAAAACAAACTCTCTATACAATTTATGTACCTTTTTTGATTTACTTATTTTCGAACACTTTTTTCACATACAAACCGGCACCCAAAAAACGCTCGATCCAACACACGCGCTTTATAACATTTACTCAAAAATACCAACCTTTTTATTTTTTTTTACTGCATTTTTTTTTGTTTTGTACATATTATCCACCTCCCCACTCCACTTAACTCACCTCACTGCAAACAAAAAACATCGTTTTCTTTTTGTTTTGCTCGCAAACTCTCAGTTCACCAATCACTTTGGTCTCAGAGTTGGGTGGTAACTTATTTTCGAAAACACCGTCCGAAGACTCTGGTGGCTCACCAGTGCCACCATTGACTCCGCATTCAACTCATTCCGAGGGTCATATTTCCACTGGGTAAGAATTGTTGTAGTTGCTTAAGATTTATTTGTAATTTGGCTAACTAATAGCATTGAAAGTGAGAAATGCAAAGGTTTTAAATCGAAAAAAGAAAACAAAATTTTAAATGCAGTTACTTATGGATTTGTTTAAGTGCTTGAGTGTGGTTTCATTGTCTTTTGAAAAATTGCAGAGCATATCTGCGTTTGAGTTTTTAATAAGTTTTGTTCTTAACTCACTAACTTGTTTCCATTAGTTCTCAGTTTTTAATTCAAGCGCTTGAATATGGAATTCTTAAATCTATTCTAGTTATACTTATGTACTATCGAGCCTTATTTTAAATTCCCTCCTAGTCTTCGAATCATCTGTTCTGTGTAAATTTCTTTTGCTATCCTTTAGAACTTACTTATGTATGTATGTGTGCATTACATAATTGTTTCCATGTAAATAAGTAAATCTTCGTTTTATAAAAGTTTATTACTTACTCACATAATTTGTTTTCTTGCACCTCTTCATTTAATCATAAACCTCGAAGTTGAGTTACATATTGCGAAAAGAAGTTTTACTGAAATTACTTGTTGCATAATTTTAGGCGTAGAATACAACGTGACACGGAATGACCCACATTTATTTTTGGTCAAGGCCTTTCACATCACTTTTCTGGAACACAAAGATACACATATGTACATATGTATTTTATCCTGTTACAACAAAGTATATACTTCCCCTTNAAAAAAGTTAAACATTCTAATAATAGAAATATTAACAAAAACCAACAAAACCAATAACCACACGATCAAGTGAATTGCAGCGGAATAGCTGCTCTTGATTGTAGTTGGCTTAGCAAAGTGAATAGTGGAAAATAAGCAACCGCAGTACCGATTTAACTTTACTCCATACACACTGCGAGATGTACGCTCCAATTGTTTCTTTATTTGACATACATTTATTTGAAAAAAAAAACACCTTTTCATCTGCTTTCCAATAGCAGAGCTATTGGAAGGTCTTCTAATAAAGCCTAAAAGTGCAGCTCCTGAAACGAATTTGTCACTACCACTATGCAATTAGTGGTAATGCATTTCAGATTACACTACCATGGTTAGTGATGGTAGCGGTATTCCCTTATATTCGTAAACGCCTCGTAGACCTCCTAAAGCTCGTACAATTACGAGCCCCTCATAAATTTACGAGGCAAATTTGATGCGCAAACGAGCTCATGAACTTCATTATTTCCGAAGATTTTATACTAAAATATATGATAAAATACTGAAAACAAATGAAAAAAATAATAGGTGAATAAAATTAATAAATTTCATCCACTAACTGTATAAACATGGATCGAGCTGACGGGCTGTTATGAAAAATCCTACGAAACAGAAATGTATTCATAAAACCCTTTTCAACCTGTCAAACAGTCACTTTACGAGTTTTACACAGTTTAAGGGAAACCCCTAAGTGACAAATCGTGCCCTTAGTGCTAATGCATTTAAAATTTCACTATCACTACTCGAATAGCAGATGCAGATGATGAGGCACTTATGGTTAGGTGTAGATTTTTGAACATCTTTTATGATCTATTGACATATAAAAAAATTCCTCTAAAATTTTCTTTTGAAATTTGAATGTGGTTGATTGATTAATCCTTATTAATACATATGTGTAAACTAAATGGTAAATAGGGGAAATTTCCCCTCCCAAATCCGAATCGGTCGAGAAATCCCAGTTTGGTTAAGAATTCCAATTACTCCATGCTAATTACACATATCGAAATGAATTTTTTTCTGAGATAAAGCTGGTCATCTTGGTAATAGATTTTGTCGCTGAACCCATCTATGAAAACTATGCATAGCATTTTTAAATATATCTCTTGTCCTTTCACATTCCGCACAGTGTGCTTTTCGAAGACTCCATTCGAATTAATCGTAGCGCTTTCGACAGAAGCAGCATTTTGATATGAAACAAAATGGTTTTGAAAGCTAATGTAATTGTCATTCAGGGGAAAATATTGCAATTGAGCCACAATTACTCCTTGACCTTAAAAAAATTGTCAAAAAAGTGTCCTTCGAAAAAAACATGCAAAATCCACCGGATTTATTCCAAAAAAAAATGTTATTTTCTATTATTTTCGTCGATTGCTGTCGCTTTTTAATTCGAAATTTTCGTTTTACAAGCAGTTTCGAAAACTTCACCTTTGAGGTTATCTTTCGAATTTAGAATATTATTCAGATAAAGCTTTCAAAATAAGCAAAGTTTGAGGTTGTATTTTAAAAATAAAAATAAAATGTATATGACAAAAAAATGCCCTGCCCTTAAATTTTACACTGGGTTTTTAAATGACCACCGCTTTTTAAATGATGAAAAATGTATGTCCAGTTTTTAGTTGGTCCAAAAAATATATCCTACCCTTAAATTTTACATCGGGTTTTTGAATGAACAAAAATTTATTTCCAGTTTTTAAATGATCAGAAAAAATATGTCCTGCCCTTAATTTTTATATCGGTTTTTTGAATGGCCAAATATTTATGTCCAGTTTTTTGATGACCAAAAAAATATGTCGTGACCTTAAATTTAACAGTCATTTATGACCAAAAAATATGTCCGCCTTTAATTTTAACACCGCCTTTTAAATGATGAAATACTTATGTCCAGTTTTTAGTTTGCCAAACACATATGCCCTGCCCTTAAATTTAAATCGGTTTTTTAAAGCAACAATCTATGTCCAGTTTTTAGATAACCGAAAAAATATATCCTGCCCTTAAATTTTACACCGGTTTTTTAAATTATCGAAAGTTTATGTCCAGTTTTTAGATAACCGTCAAAATATATCCTGCCCTTAAAGTTTACACCGGTTTTTTAATAATNCAACAATCTATGTCCAGTTTTTAGATAACCGAAAAAATATATCCTGCCCTTAAATTTTACACCGGTTTTTTAAATTATCGAAAGTTTATGTCCAGTTTTTAGATAACCGTCAAAATATATCCTGCCCTTAAAGTTTACACCGGTTTTTTAAATTATCAAAAATTTATGTCCAGTTTTTAGATGAGTAAAAAATATGTCCTTCCCTTACACTTGACACCATTTTTCTTTTTTAAATTGCCAATTTTTTAGATACAAAATTATGTCCAGTTTTGAAATCATCTGAAAATTATAGCTAGTATTTGCCTCCAAGCGTTTATTTCAAACAAAATAAATTTCGTACAGATCCTTGTGTGTCATGCAATAAAAAACTTAAGATTGGTTGTGCTTGCAAAAATACAAACCAATTTGAATAGCAAGTTTAGAAAAATTCACGCGCAGCTTTTTTTTTTTTGAATCAGTAATCAGCACAATTTCTGCTTCAATTTGTATTAGAATATTATTCTTTCATTTACTATGTGTGACAAAATTTCCGAAAATTTTTTCATGTTAAAAAAAAATTCATGTTTCGAGCATTTTCCTTCGTTTGAATGTGTTTGAAAATAGTTTCGAAGTCGTTCATCGCATTTTCAATTTCGGCATCCTCATTACAGAGTATTGCAGTGAAAACGAAGAGAGTAAAAAATATTGTGCTGCTCTTTTAACTTTTGCCATTATTTTATTTTTCTATTAATCCACTCATTTTCTTCTTCACGCACGCAGACGCTCCTCCATTGGCACATTTATGCGTCCACAATCATCGGAGGGCACTGCTTCCACAACGAAATTGAAGGAGGTAAAACCGCAACCCAAATTGGACTACCGTTCGATGGTATCAGTTGATGACAAACCGGAATTGTTTATTAGTGTTGATAGTAAGTATTTTGTTTTTATGTGAAAAATATGTGATTTCTTTTTAGTTTACATAGTTTAATATTTTTTGAATAACTCAGGGTTGCAAAGTAGTTATGTAGAAATTTTGCGACTTATCTAAAGTGTTAAGTAAATTTTTTAGAGGAAAATTATAAAATGACTTTGAAATGTTTGTGTATTTTCGCTTGTTGCAAAACTTTTTAGCAATTAGGTGAGTCGCTTAAACTAAAAAAAAGTGATAAGCTAATAGGCGGCATACACGGTGCTTCTCACTCGCAGGTCGGTTGAATGTGTTAGCAAAAATAAATATGTATTCTTTACACCGACATGACTCTGGTATGACTCTGAATGACTCAATTGTGTGTGGTCGGAAGACGTGTCAACACGTACATAGATGACTCACGAGTCAGACGCACCGTCTATGGAGCCTATAAGAACTCGAAAATATTTTTCATGGAATTTATGACAAGTTCAGTCAAAGTTTCGAGCTCTTTGAGAGTTTTCCGAAGGTTTTCAAGTTTAAGAGAATACTTTTGATATATTTTTTTGCCGTGTGTCACTTTTTTATAATGAAAACTAACGAAAAAAAAAAAATAAAAAAAAACTTCATCATTAACTAACACAATCATATTGTCATCCATTCCATATGTATTTACCAAATTTTGCACGCGTAGTACGGGCGCCATATTTTCCGCACTTGAATATTGTTGGTATGTCGCAACAGTTTGTATGACAATTTTATTGAAACAGTTTTTCAAAAACAAAATAAATAAAAGTATAACATAACCTCAAGCATATTTTGTGTGTGTTTTAACCGCTTAAACAAGTGCATAACTCTGTACGTCACAAGCTGCCTTGTACATATATAAAAGTCACATAAATACATATGTACATATCCACATACACGCATAATCACTTTGCCTTAGGTGTACAAAATTTAAAATAAACGCAATAAATTTAAAATGAAAGTTTCAGCAGCAAAATTAATGAAAAATTACTAAATATAGTCAATGTCCAAATATTATCTCCATTTTTGTTTAATACCCTATTCTTCTTTGTATATATGTATATACATACATAATAGATAAATAAATCAGTTATCAGTCAAGAATTTAAATGCAGCTTAAGTGAGATACTACTTAAATTTATTTATGAGCCCACTTATTTTAGCCTTGATGTGTGTTAATGTAAATCACACCGAGATTTTTGGTCAACAAATTTTGTTTCTTATCTATTTTGGTTTCCTAGAATGTCGTCTATATTTATCAGCATATTTGTGTTTAAAAATGTGTGTATAAATGTAGCACTCGAAGTATTGCGAAATTAATTTGCTAAAGACATTATTACTAATGCGTTTAATTTTTTCTTGCTCCATCCCTCTGTCTCTCTCTCTCTCTATTTCTCTTTCTTTCACCACTATTAGAATTGATACCACGACCGGCTCGTGCTTGCCCGGACCCACCATTGTACTTACGCCTGCGCATGGGCAAGCCCATTGGCAAGGCAATACCGCTACCGACCTCTGTTATGTCGTATGGGAAAAATAAACTGAGACCTGAATACTGGTTTAGTGTACCTAAAAATCGGTAAGTAAAAAATCCTTTAAAATCCTTCTTTACATTAATGAAATAAAATCCTTTAGAAAAAAAATAAAAAATATGCAAAAAATAAAATGAACGATTTTTTCCAGTCTCACCCCCTC
Source organism: Rhagoletis zephyria (assembly GCF_001687245.7). NCBI lineage: Eukaryota > Metazoa > Arthropoda > Insecta > Diptera > Tephritidae > Rhagoletis > Rhagoletis zephyria. The sequence continues at coordinate 121,855 of NW_016157925.1, forward strand.
AATCGGTAATACCACGGTCCCGATTGGCGTCGTTTAAGGCGTGTCGCACAGGGGGCAAAGTGCTGATTCCTCTATAGAGACAAAAAATTTTAAATTAATTTAATGCCCAAAATCGATACCACTAAAATCGAGGATATCACATATAAATTTTGGGTCCCGATTGGAATCGGTTAAGACGTCTTCATAGGGTAATCTGAACTTTGACCCCTTCTTAATCCACTTCAATCGGCACCAAAATTTATGTGTGATATCTTCGACTATAGTAGGTAGCATCCACGTAGGGGTTGAGGAAATCTGATGCAAAAATTTGCTTCCAATGGCTTCGTTCCAGATGCTCACGATATTCACGATTTGCAGGTTTTTTGCAGGAAAGCGTTCCAGGTGCCAAAAAACCTGAAAGTCAAACCACTTTTGTGAGAGTAACTTGCTCTCTCTCTCAGTCAGAAGTTGCAGGTTTTAGTCCGAAGTTTTTCTTCCTGCGAGTTCATGAAAAGTGTGAAATGATAGGCAGGATTGCGTTGTAAACAAAAACAAATAGCAAAGAACATTAAGAGCCACGGAGACAATCAAATAAATACGTCAAGCATTGCATATGTGTAAGATTGGCTTGTGTCTTGCCCGCATACGTTCAAATAAACGCGTTAATTCAACAAACAATTTCTTTATCTTGTCCGCGCACTTGCTCACCACGACGATCAGAAGGCAAGTGCGCTTGTTTTTTGTCAAGCAAAACGCGAGACGGTTGATAAAGATATTTGATCGCCTCCATGGCGCTTAACATTAAAAAAATATGGAAGTAGTTACAGGAAAAGTGGTTTTTCGTGTTCCAGGTGACTTTTTTTTCTCTCTTGCTCCTCTCTTTCAAGAGAGTAATGAAGTTATGTGGAACGCAACTAGTATTTAAGAACATAAGTACATTGGCGTTCTTCTTTAATTCCACGAAAGTTTCAAAATGTCAAACAAATTTTTAGGGGTTCGGTAAAATTTTGACGTGAAATCTGATAAATTTGACAAGACGCGAATGACTAAAACTCCAACACATTCACAAGTAAAATTAACACATATGCAAAAATGTATATGCCAGTCGAGTCGGGTAGAACAGTGACAATCATTTTACCTGTCATATGATTGACAATGCTGATAGAATACGATTTTTTTTCGGTGACTATCATTTGACCGGTCATATGATTGTCACTGATGATGGAAATGTTCACAAGAAAAGAAAATATGTACATCATTATAAATCACAATAAAAAAATCTAGAAGCGAAAGGACGCGGCCGAAAGTTTTACCGAGAAAGTGCTAAGAAATAAACGATAAGTATTTAGAAAAAAAATTAAAGTGTTTTAAAATTAAACAAAAAATTTCAATAATGTTATGAGCAGAGAAAAGCCCATGTTGTTTAATATGACGTCGAAACCCATCAATTGTGATCAGTCATATTTGACCAACTTTTATAGCAAGTATGATTTGTCAATACTGACCTAAGATCCCATCAAGCATGATTATTCATTTGTGACCAATGTTTATATCATTGATGATTCACATGTATACGATTTTTTCCATCAAATTTTACACATTGCCCTTAATATTTTGATTGAAACTTTCATACAAAGTAATGACGAGTATTTCTGTCAGGATTGTCCGTCATTTTACCGGTCAAATGATTGTCACTGTTCTTGCAGGGATATTATGATTTATAGCTGCTCAAAGTCAAACTTTTGTCGAATTTTCGCGATTTAAAATTTACTTTTCCTTCTCTAAGCCCAAGTGGATTTATTCGTCAACTGTCACCATGACTTTTTCCCACCTGCCTCCATATAGTCGAATCAAACATTTTTTATAGTCTTCTAAAAAATTAACAACGCTTTTAAAAACAAGCTAATTTTTCTACGCCTTGAAATGCCACGAAAATAATGTGAAAAGTCAGTGACTTTTTGCATAGAAAATCTTTTTATTTCTCAACATAGTTTTCTTTTAGCTCAATATATTACAATTTTTTTACTCCTTCCACGTATACATACGTATTGACTTGATGTAACAACTTTTTTCTTGGCCAAATGTGGTCCTTTTAGTGCCAAATCAATATCGAATCTGCCCAAAATCTCTGAACAATAGGGGTATTCTCTGAGTCTTGCAAAGCCCTTGCACGGTGCACAGATTGCACGGTAAAAACCGGGGTTTGTATGGAACAGCTTTGCAAACCGTGCAATCGGTGCACCGTGCAAGGGCTTTGCAAGACTCAGAGAATACCCCTAATATTCACTGGTGATCGGTTGGTCCTTTGCAAGATAATCGATGTAATGGCACAGTGCATCCCAAAAAACTGTAACCATGTCTTTATTGGCCGACTGAAACCATTTGGTCTTCTTTGGTGCACTGCTTGATTGTTCTTTGGTCTCTAGTGTGTTGTGGTAGATCCATGCTTCGTTAGCGGCAAAAATTAGTTCGGATTGGGGAACATCGCCAAACACCCCTTTGAAGTGGTCACACGGTCGCGTTTATGTGTGAGCGATTAAAGTATGCTTGCTACAATAGGTGCATTCTTTTGCAACCGAGCTACAAAAGAACACTCGCTTAAATGACGAAATCCACGCAAAGCAACAAAACAAACTTTGTTAAGTGAAAAAACTGCTCTATTGTGAATTGTTAATGGGAAAGTGGAGAGGCAGCGTTACCGCTGAAAATTTTTCGAAAGTCGCAAAGAAAGTGTCACAGCCGAAAAGAAGTGTCTTCAAGTCATTCAAATCGTTTATACCATGTATGTAAAGACTTTCATTATTTTATCTTTCGAACCCCAGTAGGGCATATTCATAGTGGAAATAAAATCGACTCTAACGTTAGTTTTAGCTTTTTTAAACGGAAAAACTGCAAAAAAGCTGCTTAGAGTATACTCTATTTCATCTATGACCATTCGCCATTATTTTTAATAAATTGTCAAAAATAGTTTTTTCCAGGCATGGTAATAATTATGAGTAAAATAATTTAAATCAGCATTTAATCATTATTTTATGAGTTTTATTTTTTCGCTCTAAAATAATTATTATTACTGATTTTTATTTTTTGCTCAACGGAAATGATTATACGGCAGGTTCTGCAATTCACTTACGAGTGAATTTGAGGCAAGTGCGCTTTGAATTCAAGTTGGTAGGGGTTGAGATTCACTCGGAAGTGAATTGCAGAACCTGCCCGTATTATTCGATTTTTATTTTCTCGATCAAAAATATTGATAATTTTATGATTATTATTTTTTCGCTCAGAGATAATAATTACACTGTGAGACAAATGGTAGGGGTCAGTGATCGGGAAGGGTTCAAACTACCGGGGAAAGTTATATCGGTAAAAAAGAAGTTAAACGTGTCCCGGCGTTTCGCTGGGTCACGTCTAGGAATCGAGATATATCGATTTGAAGTTAGTAACTATCATATAGGGGAAATTGTCACCTTTGGTGGTCTTTTTTTTTGACATAACTCGAGAACCACTAGTCCGATTTTGCTCAAGCAAAAATTAAAAATTACAATTCCTTTAATCTGTTCATATAACGTGTTTCTATATAATCAACAGTTTTACCGGTAAAAATAAATGTATGAAGAAAA
>NW_016157925.1:126726-166460 GCF_001687245.7 Rhagoletis zephyria
AAATTATTACAGGTAATTATTAGGTTATTACATAGATACATAGGTTATAAAAATCGATGAAAGCAAAACTTATTTTCGTTTGTTTGCGCCCTTTACTTTCTTGCGTGGTGGTTCGCCCACTTGTTCAGAGTCTGTATCGGATGAGGATCTGTCTTCATCTGGAAAAAATCAATTGTTTTTAATCAGTCAGTTAACTTCATTTTTGTGACTTACCCTCGGAGGAAACTCCCATTGTATATTCTTCTTCTTCATCTTCATTGTCGGGATCGTACGTCTTTTGCGACCACCAACAAATTTCAGCCACCAGCGAATCGAGCCTTTTGCCTTTATATCGCGTTTCCATTGGCATTGCCACTTGATGGAAGCGCTCGCCATGTTCATCCGACTCTGAGGCTACCTGCTTGCTGAAGTATTCGAGATGGTGATGCAAGAAGTGAATTTTGAGGGACATATTCACTCAAATTTTCTGGAAGTAGTGCAACATCTTGGTCACAAGAGCGGTGTAATTGTGTGCTCGCGTACTTCCCAAAAAATATCGTATGACTTTCTTCACTGCCCTCCACGCAAAGTAATCATTACCGTCTAAAGCACCTTTAAATTCCTTTGATTTCATGAGCTTTCGTACATCCGGCCCATTCAGAACACCTTCCTTCAATTTTGCAAGAAAGGAAAGGAGAAATATTTCACATAATTTTATTTATTTGCGACAGCGTTGTCAAATTTTGGCTTTGAGGACGTCTGCATTGGAATTCAGGTATTCGTAAAGCTGTTGACGCCAATGGCAACGCAACGCCAAATGGGCCTTTAAATTTACTCTGCGCCAAATTCAAAATTTGTTTTGTTCAGATAATACAGGCCATCAAAAATGAAAAAATAATAATTTGGTGCCGCAAATGTTAAAGCTATTTTTGATAGACTTTTTATGCTGATTACGAATCGCGAAAACGCGATTTTTTTACACTTTGACCTCGTTTATCTCAAAATCTCGTGCTGATGGAAGCTTTATACTTACGGATTCAACTCAGCACAAACAAGTCTATCCACAACAGTTTCAATATTTGCCGCACCAAAATCACTGTGTAATGCACCAGTAGAATATCTAAGGCAAAATACATAAGTAAAAAATGGCCAGTCATAATGTACATATACATATATATTAACATTATATAGATTTTTCAACAATNGACCAGGTGGAGAAGGACTTGGCTTCACTTGGCATTTTCAATTGGCGTCAGTTAGCACAGAAGAGATATGACTGGCGTGCTGTTTTGGACTCGGCCAAAATCGCTTAGGCGGTTACAGCGCCAAATAAGAAGAAGAAGAAGATTTTTCAACTTACAGGAAATCTAAGCCTCAGTAGCCAAGACTAGTAAGATAAATATATATATTGATGGTTAAGGTAAAGAGAGTTAAAGGAGCTAGATCCACATAACGCCTCGATTTGATTTAACTTCTCTTAGAGAGTTTAGTAACCTGGTGGGGGAGAACTAATATACATATATTTAGCATATGCTGTAGCTAGGGATGCGTATTGGCAATGAAAACTCAGTATATCGATACCGCGATATTCTAAACTCACAATATTCGATACCTACATATATATCTACTAAAATAATATCGATATACTGAATATCGGAAGATATATTGATTGCGCAAACTACGTATATTTGGAATTAAATTGCAAAAAAGCATAAATTCAAATAATGAAGTTAATTTGGATAAGATGCACTTTATCGATTTTGAAAAAATAGCAACCAGAGTTCTTTGATTTACCCCTCCTCACAAGTAAGAGCTAATTTACACGATGACTTTTCGCCCTGGGTGGAAAGTCATGCGCGTCGAGCTTGTAGGCAAGAAGTGTAGCGAAGTCATCGGGGTAGGCAAGCACGCACGGTGAGCGAAATCGAGGGGTTCTTTTGACGTTCCGCTTTTATCGAGGTTATTTTTTCGTATTTTTGCTTTGAGTTCGCGATTCGCTCCGCTTTAAAAATGAGGGCGAAAGAGTTGACCAAAGAAAATTTTAGGCTTAAATGTCAAAAATACGCAAGAAACGCCGCAAAGAAAAAGTCATCGTGTAAATGCACGAGGATTTTCGAAGACTTTTTTAAAAGGGAACGTGCCAAAAACGCAGGGTGAAAAGTCGTCGTTTAACCTAGCTCTAAGTCTAGTACTTTCAAAGAGACACAACGTTATACATATGCATGTATTTATGTATTTCTAAAAGTGAAGTACAAATAGTTCTTGAGAGTTGCAAACTGATTTATGAAATTTTAATATTTTTTATGAGTTTTTGTTTTTCATGGTTACTATGCTAAAAGCTGTTTTGCGAGAACAAAAAATTTTTCCAACTAGTCGATTTTATTTTCAATTCAGAAGTCCAGAGTAAGTAGAGAAAAGTTTCCGATATTTTAGATAAACTCTTTACGGAAATGGTAAATTTTCTAATCGTTTATGAAAAGCTTTTCTTCATAGTAGTGGTTTTAAAACGTCACGTAAGAGGTCGTCAACCTCAAATAAAAGATAAATTTTTAGTATCTAATCGGAATTCATTAATGGCCCCGTGATCTTTATATTCAAAGTCACTGATAACACAATTTAAATCTAGTTGTTATTGAGTTTCATCAGTAATTGATATAATAATACATTCAGATTTACGTTTTTTCTTAGCGCTAATTTAGTGTGACCACATTAACCATATAGCAACCATATATGTGCTTTGTTTGATTCTTAAAAAATCGAGATATTTTCCCCGTCTTTTCTTTACTGGCCCCTTCAAGGAAGAGAGCCAATCTCAGAGCCATAAAATCGGCTTGCATCCATCGCTTTAATATGTGCGGAGTTTTTATAGGCTACTTCCTACAACTAGCCTTCAGCATTCTGTTAAAATTCCATTTAAAATTATTATCTTATTCTAAACGAGGTATATATATTTTCGAAACCTTTCTTTGTGTGTTTGAAAGTCGTTTATGTTCCATTCCAAGTATTCAATTGGAGTATCATTTAAAATTGAAGTCTTTCCAACTTGCTTTGTTCGTTAGTTTACATAGAGGTTCCACTCTCTTTGTATGTGTTCTCTTTGTTATCTATAATGAGTTGTATCAGAGTTGGTGGAACACTGAGTATTTCCATTTTCTTTGATGACGCCTTTTCCGTTTCTACAAACGTTTTGATAATTACCCGTTCGTGCATTTTTTCTTCTTTCGTTATATTTATATTTAGTGGCGTAATCCCTAGAATAATCTCAGATTTTTGTAACTCATATATTTCGAATACCAAACACTCCTTTTCGCTGATTTTTATGTACGGAAGATTTTCAACCAGTAAGCGTTTTTCTGTCGTTAATCACGTAATTGAAAACATTTGGAATATCCGCTGTGGGTAAGAACCAGCAGAAAGTGATAATTTACTAAGGTAAAAAAAAATAATAATCAAGGTATTATCCTCTTGAACATTTTCTCACCCCAGATGTATTTGGTCCGATATTTCTGCCAAACTGGTGAAGAAACGTAACCCCGTATGTTTGAGTTTGAGCAGGTCTGGAGATCAACACAGATCAATTCAATCCTTTTCCAGATTGTCGCGACAGCTTCTTCAGGGGAATCCTTTGCTATTCACAGGTCTTGCCGTGTGATAGTAAGAGCTCTTGCTGCAGATCTCTTGAGTTTCAGATTTAACCGCGACCATAACGGCCGTCCTCTTTTTATTTCATCCTCTCTGAAACTCGTTTGTTTCCCGTTTTCCCGAAAGAAAATTAGTAGCGGTTGACAGGTCTTCCCTTCCTTTGTCTGACCAGATCAAGTTAGAATCGTTCGGGTGACTTTAGTTTACATGCCAAAGACCCTTTTTCAGGTGTAGTAAACGCTTCTTCACTTTCGTTTTCCAATTCACCATAGAATCTAGAAAGACACTTAGCTATTTTAGCGCGGAGTAAAGAAATTTTATTTTTTTGACAAACCGAATTATCTCTCCCGACGAGATGCGAATGGAATTTCCCAGCCTTAAAAAAAAAAGTTAAAATTATGTTCGGAGGTGATATCAAAGAACGTATATAACAAGAAGGGACAATTCGCTATAATTGTGGCGAAAGTGCGCAACAGGGGCGTACCTTCTCTTTTCATCCAATCAAAAAACGCACTAGGGCACAAGAGAAGGCACGCCCCTGCTGCGCAATTTCGCTACAATTATAACGAGTTGTCCCTTCTTGTTATCTACGTACTTTGATGATATTAGACTATGAAAGTCTCAAAACGCTCCGGGCAATGTGCGGATTTGTGCTTTTGCTGTGAATATACATACATAGATTTTATAACTTTAAGCGAGCAATTCTTGTATATATTTATGTATATTATATATCCATAGGTTTCTAGGAAACGGCTCTAACGATGTGTTGAAATTTTTCAGATAATGTTTTGCATTTTGAGGTTATATACATAGATAGGTGTTATCTCCGAAAATATTCGTATTCGAAATTAGTTCAAACTAACTAACACTATAATATGCATATCAAATGGAAAGTTTTTTTAAAATCCCCAATTTAGAAATATTTTTGAATAGGGTTGCCACCTATTTTCTATCGTATATTTATTTAGTTTTTTGAGATTTAAGATACAGTTATGAACAAAAACTAAGCAATTGCTTTTTCTTATTATTTCAGACCTCTAAAACTGCGTTTCACCTAAGTGGAAATTAACTTTAATTTAATACAAGTAAACAGCTGATATACAAAATTGTGTTGTGTGTATATTGATCAGCTGATTAAACGTGTAACATCCCTGAATGTGGTTATGCTGATTTAATTTTTATTTAAGTAAAGAGCATTGGTCACTTAAATCAAAATTAAAGACAAATTTAAAATGATTGCTGAAACCCAAAATTCAAAAATTAAAATATTTTTTACTTAAATGCATCTGGTGAAGCGCAACCTTACTCGATTTATTCAAAGAAGTTTAAGCAAAAGGTGTGAAATTTTAAGAAAAAAGCAATTGCTTAGCTTTTATTCATAAGGCCAATTATTACGTTTTACGGTTGCTGAAAAAAGCCTAAACAATGCTTTGCCACTTATTTTCAATTCTACAAAATTTGACTAAAATAGCTTAACATAAATATCAAATGAAAGGTATTTTTGGAAATTTGAATAAATAAATATTTTCGCTGAGGGTTGCCAGGTTTTTGTAAACCAATTTTAATCTTACTAATTTCAGCGTGCATTTTCCGTAATTTGCACTCAAAATATGTACTCTTGAAGAAGGGGGTATTTTTTAATAGGGTTGCCACCTAATTTTTAATATCAAATATTTTTATAAACTGTTAGGTTCAAAAAGTCAAAATTATGTAGCTTTTTTAACAGTCTTTTTGTAGAATTCCGGGGTAATGACTCGGCAAAAATATATTTATTAATTTTTTAGCATATTTTTTCAAATCTTTTTTTTAATGTTGTTTCAGTGAACACTGGAACTTCTTGGGCTAAAATACTAACGTATTGATAATATTTTTTTTTCGACATACATGATTTGTATGGAAAGAGGTACTAGATTTGCGTTATGTTAAATATGAAATTCCATTTACAATATTATGTTAAACACTTTTTAAATTACAGCGTGGCGACGAATAACTGTTACCCAGGTTTTTTTGAGAAATAGAAGAGTCCTTTATAGATTTTGCGAAAAAAGTATGTTATTGATAATTTTCCACAGATTTTACTTTAGTTGTATTAATTAGTTTTTAAATTTTAATCCTTATTTACATTTGCCAGCAGTGTAAACTTTGAGAGAAAAGTTCATTTGNTAGTTTTTTTATACAAAGCCTAAGAAAAAATACATCTGAAAAAGACTTGCGTGCCAAATGAACTTTTCTCTCAAAGTTTACACTGCTGGCAAATGTAGATAAGGATTAAAATTTAAAAGCTAACTAATACAACTAAAGTAAAATCTGTGGAAAATTAACAATAAAATACTTTCTTCGCAAAATTTATAAAGGACCCTTTTATTTCTCAAAAAAAACTGGGTAACAGTTATTCGTCGCCACGCTGTAAAGCTATCCAATTGACCATTTTTGATACCCAAATCTTGAAAACTTTAAAAATTGTAAGGCAGGTTCGGTCAACCTGGTACTCAGACCATATCCCTTGAGTGGTGAATTCACGAAGCTTAATGTAAATTAAATACAATATTTGAATTTTGTTCCCTATGTATTTCTTTCTCACGTACTTTTCTTACGAAATCTGCAGTTTCTTTGTTTCTCGGACCATTTCTACGTCTCGAGACCCAGCAGACATTCAAAATTCTTTAAAGAATTCCCGTTGCCAATTCACGGTATTTCAGGAAGGCATTTTAAAAAGAGACCAGTCTTTAACTTCTATTGGTCTATTTATGTAGTTTTATGAGTACAAAAAGGAACCCGAACTATGGAAACTCCATCTTGTCTAACTCTTTTCTTATAGGCCTGCTTGTTCATAACCGGCATAGACCTCAAAGCTTCGTACCCAGCCGAAAAATTTTATTTTGGATATTTCAGTCGATAAGAAAGTTCATTCAATACTTTTCATTCATCAGATTATTTTAATATAACTTTTTACCGCTTTTATTAACTAATCTTCTTCATATCTTCATTTGCAGCGTCGATGAATTGTATCGCTTCATAAACACCTGGGTGCAACATCTCTATGGTGAATTGAATGAAGAACAAATCAAGGCGCGTGGTTTTGAGCTCATCCAAGATGATACCGAATGGACGAAGAGCGGCACCACAAAGAGTGGCCGCAGTGGCAGTCAAGAAAATGAGGAAATTAGTGATTTGACACGCGAGTCGTGGGAGGTGAGTACGCAAGTTTTGAGTCAGCAAATAATTCACTTTTTCGTGAGCGCCGCCATCTGCAAAAGCTCTACCCTCTTTAAACTTATTTCGTATCTATTTAATACTTTTTCACTTTTACTACTATAATTTAATGCTATTACTACTACTAATATTCGACAATATTATCACTACTACTATTACTATTAAATATTGTAAAATTATTATCGTATACGTATGCATATTATACGTAAGTTTACTTCAAATTTTAAGCCGCAAAATTTGTTTTTCAATCTATGCAACTTCTTTACTAATTAAAATTTTAGGTTTCGCAAAATATGATATTAAAAAAAAAGATATTTATGTATTGTATGTATTTAGCAAACTCTTAATCGAAATTAAATTTGTTAGTACAAAAATTTTCCATTAATCTTCTTGCATATAATTTTAAACGAAATTTTCTTCATTTGAAATTCTTTTTTCTGTTTTTTTATTCCGCAAAATGTTAAAATTGTTGACTGCTCCAAATCATACAATAAACCAAAATGAATGAAAAATTATCGAAAAAACGTAAAATTTATATACGAACAAATCAGCTTATAAAAGCGCCCTTCGCCAAGACCTACAGCATTATAAAAACGGCAAAACATGCCGCATCGCATGAAATGGATTTGTTGAGCGGCGAGGTTAGGAACGATATTTTTATGTATTGTTTAAAAAAAAATTCAAGACACTTAAAAAATGAAATGCAGTATAGCAATTAAAAAACAAACACACCAATAATGTGTTCAAAACTTTGTATTAGCTCGCAAAATTACTACATATGTATATTTCCTATAAATTTACTTTATTTTTTTAGCTGTAGTTGTTGCATTACTGCAGGCGTTTTGGGGTTAGAGTGAAATGGATTTGGATAGAAATAATTTAATTGCAGAAAATATACTATTAAAACTAAAATTTTGAATTATATGTACATTTTAATTTTTTTTATTAAAACGTTTTTTTTTTTTTAATTATAAAACCACTCAAACATTAGAATTCAATTTATTGGCCTTAAATTTTTAGTAGAGAACTGACCAATTTTATTTCTGAAATAAGTTAACAACCAGTTTGGTCTGTGTTTGTTTTTCTGGGTGGGAGGGTCAATTTGATTTTTGTTTAGAAAAATAAAATAATAATAATTTTAGTTGCCAAGCAAAAATATAATGCGAAAAAAATAATAAAAAAAAATTAAAAACTTAATATTGAAATAAAACTGATAATCGGTTCCTTGCTTTTTTGAGTATTAATTATTATATTTGAAGTTTCATTAAGTCGTATCCTGTATAAGCCACCCTGTATTACAAATTGTACATATAGTGCAATTTATAAAAAAAAAATTATATTTTTCTTTAAACAGGAATCGCACTTTTCTAAAATAAATTTACTTACAAAACTTTGAACCGTGTAGCAAAATACAAATTGAAAGTGCCTTAAAATACACATACAAGCAGACCCTTGCGAAAAAACTCAAAACTATGCGTTAGAAAAAAAAATGCAATTAAATTTTTTTTTTTAGAAAAATGTGAAAGAAAATTTTCTAAATTAAATATTTTTGTAAAGGTTTTCAAGCATTAAAGACAAAACTGGCGAAGTTTTCACATACTCATAAAATAAATAAATAAATAAATTATGATTTTTAAAATCATACATTTTTTAGATAATTTAAATTTTCTTTTGATAAAATTAAAAAAGGTGCAAAAGTAAATGAAATTTGTATCCAATTCACTCTTCCTAGCAACGCTTGGTTGTCGTAATGTGTTTTTTTTTCGTTCCACACTTTAGTTTCAATTACTGGCGAGTTGAATTTCTATGAGCACACACCCTGTAAAAAGAACACCTCTAATTGATTGTTTATTAGTGAAGCACCCTTTTGCCTTTGAACAGCAGACACGTAATAGTTAAACAATACTTTTATATGTGCCTAACAAAAAAAACAAAAAAAGTCGTATGTAAATTTTCAGGCTTTGTAGGCTTTTATTTACTTGAAAAATACTTTATTAGTTTTATATTTATTTATATTTTATTATCATATTTTGTTTGAATTTTTATAATTTTCATTATTATTATTATTGTTTTCTGTGGCGCGTGTTCAACATTTAAAAATCATTGATCCATTTGCATATATTTTTCGCGTATAAAAAAATTCATTATCATCTGGTGGTAATACTTAGACCATTCACACCAAAAAAATGTATATTAATAGAAATTAATTGATAAGAGGACAAAGGCATGTGTAATTTTTTATGTAATTTATAAAAACAAAACAATATGCGAAGTTGATGATGACGTCAGAAGTGGGCCAATATTATCAAAAGTCGATGAAATGCTTTGTATAAAAGTCGATCCTCTCAGCATGTGGAGACAATTATTCTACAAAGTCGCCCACAATTAATAAACAAAAAAATCATTTTAATCTATTGATCATGCGCAACGCGTTCACAGTGATATTAATCTGATGAAATATACATACCTAATTGCTATACATTTTATTTTATGCACACATGTTGATCACAAAATTTTATGCAACCAATTTCACTGCGAGCTGAGCACTTCCAACATGACCTTCTGCTATTAAATAGATGACCTTTTTTGCAATAACAAACGCAGTTCAACAGTCAACAATTTGAATAATAAATGCAGTTTTTTCATACTCATTTAAGTTGATAAACACTAAATCTTCATGATGACAAGTTAAGTTGGTTTTGTGGAGGTAAAGGGTGATCCAAATACAGTCTATTTATTTACACTACCCTAAATCAGTGTAGGCCAGAAGAACTTTAACTCTGTGCATTCCTATAAATAAATGTTTAAAGCTTAAAAAAGATCGACACGCAAGCAAGGGGTGCTCTTCATTAAAGTTTATTTGATTTTATAAGAGACGATGGTACATAAATTCTTCAAATCCTATTCCATAGAATCAGCTCTCTCCCCGTCTGCACTCTTCACGGCGACCTGCACAACTGTCACCAGAAAAGTATATTCTGCAGGAGAAGCTTCTAAAAGGCTTTCCATAGATTTTAGGGCAGCTACGATCAGAGGTAGCTTTTACTATGTGTCGGTATAAAATTTATAGAAAGGTTTTAAAAGATGCTCCCGCAGGTGCTGGTCATGACTGTGCTACATAAAGCACTTATCATAGCAGATGAGCACTCGTGATGATCAAGGACAGTTTTCACTACAGAAAAAAGCTTCTTCGTCGAGATATGTTTCGATCGTATTGACGTAAATCAACTCATGTAACTCAGAGCTGACCAGAAAAAGCTGTTTTCCTATGCGCTATCTTATAAAATCTATAAAAAGCTTCTCCTGCGGGTTATATCTTGGTCGTAACTGATGTAGGTAGATGTAGAAGACATGTCACTGACAACTCGATAATCCTAAAAGTTAAATGACAACAGCGGTAAAACTGGTGAGAAATTTTTAACTGTTTTTAGGAGAAAAATTCTGAAAAAAGGGATATTTAATGCATTTTTTGCGAACTCCTATGGCAGCACCCTTCTCCTACTCACCTTTGCGCATACAAACATATATATAACCGTTCATATTTATAACACAAAAAAAGAAACTATGTATGTAGTTGCAACAATTATGCCGCGAATACATACACCGCAATTAAAAACTACAAATTATCTTGTCACAGTTAAGCATCGTACACTATATATAATTTGTATGGTATTTTATTATACTTACAAATGTATACCTTAGGGTGGTCCTTAAAATATTAACATCTAAATTGTATGTGGCTTACAAAATAAAGACATACACAAAAATTTTAAACACATTTTCAGGGATCGCTAACAGAGTTTGAAAAAATTTAATTTTTTTAAATCGCTAAATTTCGATGAAATTTCGACTTGAAATCTGTTAAATTTAACATATTATTGAAACTGCCAAAGCCAAGATTTTATATATATTTTTTTTGTATTTAAAAGTATATATATTTTTTTCAAACTCTGGTACCGACCCCTAAAATATTTTTTTTTAATTTTGAAATTTTCGTGGATGTTTTTATCTTGTACGTGAACAAAAAAAAAGTGCTCCATGATGTTGATATTTTAAGGACCACCTTAATATGTATCTAGAAAATATTCTGCCATTTATGAATTTGTGTTATTGCGATATCAAAATCAATTGTTTCAATTAAAATAATTTACATACATATGTTTACTTAACGCATACGACGCTCAGTTCTTACGAGCTTAGCCAAGGGTAAGGTTGCTTGTTGCTTACCTTTCAACACACTCCATGAAAAATACTTACTTTTATCGATTAAGCAATTATTAACAGGCAGCGTTGCTCCACTGTCCAGTTAATACTTGTTGCATCACAACTTCGGAGCAGTTCTGACCCGATTTATGCAGGTGGCTATATGAAAAAGCGAGCAACTGCTGCAACGTTAAAGAATACAAAGTTGTACTGTGTTTGGTTTTTATGTTTTTACTTTATTCAATAGCGAGACATAATAAACAAGACATCTCAATTAATGGAAATGAATAACTAGTTATGTTTATATGCTTGTTAGTGAGTTAAGTGGTGAGAATGTTGATTTCTAGGCAAGGCAATGCAATATATGTATATGAAAAAACGGAAGATTTATAGTTATTGGTATTGTAAACTTGGTCAGTTCGTTATTTCCGCCAATCAATAGCTAATTAATGGAGCTTAAGAGTGCTGTCTGCAATTTGAGGGCCTTACAGTTTAAAATTTTGAAGAGTAATACTTTTATTATTGAGAACTATCATTAATCACTAGCACGTAGAGGAACGCGAGAAGAGCAAAGCTCTAAATTTATTAATAAAAAGCTTACATAGAGCATACATTCATCCACTGAACTAGATCCGCTAATCTCGCATACTTGCTTTAAAAAAACGCTCATATAAATACAACTTATTTTGAAGACATTTTAAACTGAATGGAAAAATAGCAGCTAACAAGTTGACTTCAAAACATATGTTTATACTCATGAATGTATTATGATGCGGTCAGCCGTAGCAAAGAAATTACATTTTGGATTCATTGATTTGGTAAATTTCAAAGTTTTCGCTCAGAAACCGAAAATTATTTGAGAGTACTCATTTCAACTTCTCGGCAGTTATTTGTGAAAAGTATTTTTCTTGCTCGACGCAAATTTACCGAAAAAAATTACTTTCGAGCATTACACGTAGCAAATTTTTCTTCCACTGCTAAACTGGCAAATAATTTTAGTGCTAATTTATATCTGGCCAAAGACTTTCACTCCAGCAACACTTCCCAAAATCTCTTTGGGGATTTATATGCTGTTACAACAACAACAACAGTGCAGATTAAAACAAATAGCTATATTTTCTGTCATAAAGAAGTTGCCTCTCAACTTACCGGCATACTCCCGTTCGTTTCATGCAAGTAGTTTTCTTTCACAGTATAAACAACCATAAAATAAATTCAGAAATTATCCTGCAGTTCACTTTCGAAAAATTACTTCACATTCATAGTGAGATTTCTTTTGGATTTGGCTTTCAAACTACGTCAGTTTCAGAGTCTTGGTGAACGATTTTTCTTAGCGACATCTGATAGTAGCTTCAGATCACATTTATCTACCACTTCATAACTCTGATAGATTTTAAGTGAATGCGCACATATAGTAAAGACGCGCTCTGGCCATCACTGGCCTAGATGAGGGTATAAAAACCTTATAAAAGCTCTGCGCGCGGTAGAGGCACTGCCCATCACAGAATTACCTAAATGTTTTCATTTTCCAAAAGCATTGGCGTAACCTATTTTTAAACTAAGAAATACTACAAAAATATTACCGAAAATTTGTGGAGTACCCCATGAGAAATATTACATTTCTGAGTGCTACTATAAGCCCGTAAATAATTCCAGATGAAAATGCACACAAATACAAATAATGTATTTTTTCAATTAGAGCATAAAAGAGATACAAATATTGCAAGTAAAATTAATATTATTCAAACTGTGTAAAGAAGAACACAAAAGAAGTATGTAAGTAGTAAATAGCTGGCTAAAGCGATTCCGCATTCCGAAAATTCCTTCAGTCAAATTTTATGCAATATTAATAGCAAACATGATTCGCAACAGCATTTATTTAGTTAACAATGCGCAGCTTTTAAGCCACAATAATTAATACCTTTTTGTCTACTTAAGTAAGTAATTGCACTTTACACATTTTAAAAGCCTTCAGCCGGTGGCTATAGTATTTGTCTTACATTTTAACATGCAATTCCCACAGATGTTACGATTTTTTATTGCCTTATTAAATTGAAGCTTACAAACATACGTATTAGTATATATTTACATGCACACGAATTGTATAGCAGCTTTGCTTTCAATTAAAAATAGGGCAGCTCCAGTATTCGCAGTTTTTCTCCCGGACCTACTGGCCTGCCCGCCTACCGTCTGTGGTTATTTTCATTTTTTTAATTATACTTTTGCGGCTGTTAAAATTTTCACTTTCATTTTTGTTAATAAAATATGTAAAAAGCTCTAATTTACATTTTATTACGGTTGTTTTACTAAGCAGCTTAGAGTTACTAATTAATCGTTCTAATGTCTGTGTATATGAGAGTTAAACATTGATCATTTATTCAGAGCTGGGCGTGTTTTCTCACCGTCAACACGTGTTTTAGTTGATTAAACTAATTAATTTTAAATAAAATGTATGACAATTGCTTAATTAACTATTAAATTTTTCGTTTATCTTAATTTGTAAGATGCCTTTACCCTAAGTTGAAAATTTTCAAACCATTTTCATTAAAAAACCGCGAATTTGATTTTTATGTACTTTGATTCCATATGCATTAACGTTTCTTTCTCTTATTTGGTACCTAAGCCGTTATTCGACTCGGGCTGGAACCAAAATCATTCGCTAATAGCCTCTTTCCCTTTCAAAATTCCGCTAGGCACTCATACCAAGTGAATACGGGCTCTTCTTTTCATTGTGTCCATTGAAGCCTTGCTTTCGTTGTCTAATCCTGACTTTTCACCGCGTTTTCACCATGCCCAATAAAGCACAGTCCTAAAGCTCATTATTCCCTCTTCTTGGGTGTCCAACGTCCTTGAAAACAGGATAGTAGCTCTTGCATAAAAAAGTTATACCTAATTTGCTCAAATAGTCTTCAGCTTTGTTTATCAAAGTCCATGTTTCTGCGTTATTTAAAATGAGAGCACGATATGATATGAGTATTTGTAGCGAGTGATTTTTATTCATCGCTAGAGTGATATTACTGCCGAGCTCAAAGGACCCTTACTTGGCAAGTGTTATTCTTCGCTTGTTCCCTAAACTAACATTATTGTTGATGTAAATGCTGAATTCCGATGATATACGAGTAAGTGCCAAAACGTGGGAACTCACTCTGTGTTGCCAGAAGACACGTTGTCGTGATCAAGTCATATATGTTTCTGTCCTACAAGCTAGACGGACTTTTTGTTCAGTCCGACGTTATCAACGTGCTTTTTGGCCTCGCATATTATACTTTCTAAGCTTTTTTAGTTTAAAATTAAAACGTCGCACGAGAATCATTCACCTTTCCTTAAACCTCTTTTAGTTACTAATGCCTCGAATAGGTCTTTCCTGGTTGGGCAGGAGCTGAACGCTGTTCTTAACGGCATCCCTCTAACGAAAAGGTGATGGATATATTAAAGGCTTTCTAAAGATCTCATGCACAAGTTGCTGCCATACAGAGGAAGTCATATGTATGTAACAATATCTTCATCCCCTCTATACATTCTGTCGGCATTCAAAGCGCTTTATTCGGTCACATGCTACTCAAAATCCGTAGCTCTACTACTCTTTTCTTGGTGTGGGTTGGCAACGAGAAGGCGGACGAGCTTACAAGAGAGGGCACAACCGTTCCACTTTTACAGCACTGGTAGGGTGTAGGCATGCCGCTCGCTACTGTGAGCTCATTCTAATGGTTATCACTACTTCCCGGTTAAACACCATTATCGACGTTTTTGACATCATGTATATAACATGTGATCGATAAAGCAGTCGTTGTATTTAACCGGAGCTTCTACCTTGGATTTGTGCTAATCAGGCAGTGAACAACCGGCCCACGAAATCTGCCTCTTAACCAGTGGTTAAACGTGTGGCCAAAACGGATCGAGATGCGGTCGAAAAGTCTCCTCATGCTGGACTAACAGGTCATCTTGCCAACGGAAGGCATGCGGAGAGGTTAGGGGTTACCTTACTTTTACGGGAGCTGTAGATATGAAGAAGTTCCATCAACCGTGCGGCACCTGTTATGCGAATGTCCCACATTCTGTAGAAGAAGACGAAAGTTCATGGGTTCGGAATTTTTCGAAGGTCGAACCGACATAGCCAAAGTAGGAATACGGCAACTTTTGAGTTTGGCAGACTCCGCAAGATGCATCGTAATGGGTTTAGTAGGAGCTATGCTGGTGGGGTCACTGGTAGCCACTTCAACCGCACCTAACCTAAACTAAGGGGTTTTGTAAAATACACTTAGTTTCTACTCTTCGGGCATATGAAAACATATTCATCAGACTAAACAGCTTTGTCAGCATACCGATGGCGCCAAGTACCTGCACATCGTGAGCATCGAACCTAAGTAAAAATGGGTTTTGTTCTGCACGCATACTACTAGGATGCTGGTTCCATCTTCATCTCTGCAGGAACCAGTTCCCCTCTTGAAACCATTTGATTGTTGCCTGTCTGCCAGCATCTCTAGTTCTTCGCACTCACGTCTTTCTTTCTCTAATTTCTACTTCTAGGAAAATCCTCACATCTACTCGACTGTGAGACGGTTCAATGAGCTGCTCATTTCTCTGAACTAACGAAACAAGATTAGGTCCCACTGCTTTTTTATATCCAAACCCTGAGAAGTTACCTATTATGCAAAATTGATATGCGGAAATTCTTAGCTATGCTTTGTAACTGCAGCATATCCCTGCTTATTGATGGTCCAGAGATTACAGGTGGATATCCTCAAATTGTAGTCCTTGTTCGATCATTCTAGTGTGTAGAGGTTAGTATCCGAGATATACATTCCTATTCTCTTCATTGGATATATTTTTTTGGTGCCGAGGTCCAGCGCCCATTCATTGCCGAGAGGATTCATATTCAGAAAAGCTGGTGAAAAAATGCTGATGACTTCAGTGAGGCCTTAAACCGAATAAATCGGAGCTTCCTCCCTTAATAAAATTTGGTGGTTATTCGTACCAAAAATGCATAATTCAATCGATTGGCGCCATTCTTCTGTGAACCAGCAATTTTTACCCATATACGAGCACATACATATGTGTGTATGTACTCACATAAATACTAAATGCATTACAGCGTATTTATAATAACTTCCTTTAACTTGTGGCACCTGCCTTTCGCTCATCCCAATTTATGTTTATTTCTTTCTTTTTTGTTTTCTAGAATATGCCAGTCTACGTCCCATCTTCATTATCTGCGTGCACTCAAGCATGCTTCCTCACATGGCTCCCAACACCAAAAATTTATTATCCGATTTCACTTAATTTATTTACTTTCCAAAAATAATCGAGCAACAAATGCCACATACCTAACTACACATGTAAAATTGCTTAACAAATGACTGAAATGAAAGCAAAAAGAAATTCCCTGGCCGGCAAAAACAACAAAAATAAAATCTATAAAAGGATAAACAATTTGAAATTAATTCGGGCAATGTGCATTGAGGCATTGCGAGAATCGCTACTGTGCGGTGATATTTTCATTGTTTTTCTCTTTGATTTCAAAATAAACTACGCCTTAATTGGACTTGTTTACAAAGAGCTGTAATCAAAGTTCGTTTATTCGTTTCGCTGAAATGGTTGAACCGGCAAATAAATAAAGGTGTGTCTTTTTGCTACTTATTTTATAAGCATTGAAAATGTATTGCAAAAAAATTAAATTCTTTCGTTTTTTTTTTGTAGCCGATTTTTATTGGGCAAATGCGGTATAGACTGCTTAATTTAATCAGTTTAGGTTTTATTTTTTTTTTTGTAATTTTCTCGCTCTGTACTTTTGAATAATTATACGCTAGATTATCGTCAGAGGTTTTGGGTCAGCAGTCACGTGGTTCAGTCTCATCTAGACATGTGATCCCCTAGAGGGATTACGTACATATGTGTATTAAGTGTATTAAGGTGCCTCACCATATATAGGTTGCGCTTTTTCCAGCGGAATTATAAAATTTATTATATTTTAGTGACCTTATTCATACAAAATAAAGTACATCTAAAAAGAGCTTTATAAAATGACATTTTCATACATTTTTCAGTTTATAAACCTTTTTAAAGCTACTTTATTTTTTATGAATAAGGCCATAAGACTTAGTCCAAAATATTTATTTCAGATAAATATTGATGTATTTTCAAATAAACAACAGTACAAGTTCTGAAATTAGAACCACTTTGTAATTGAAGTGGTTCGAATTGTTCTAGTTTCTGGAAACTATATTTGAAACAGGAATAAAGCAACACAAATACAGTTTACTGCAGTTTTGTTGTCTTTTCATGTAAACTGGCATATAGGATTATTTATTCGGTTGCCACGATATTCAGCAGAATTTAAACCATAGAGACAGCATCATCAGTTCTTTCTTCGACTTCATGGAGCGATTGCAGACTTAACAACATTAAAATTACGAGCTAGGTTATTTAAGATTTCGATCATTTACCTTATTCGCCATATCTTCGGCATTTACGGTCGATGTTTTTGTCTCGCAATTTTTTTTTCCAAAGTTTACTGAGTTCAAGAACCCCGTTCTAGTGCTTAGCAGGCACATCTCAGCTCTTATCACCCCACCGTACCACTCTAATGCAAGTAAATTAAAAATCACGAAATCATGTATGTTGATTATTCCAGTGGAACTATTTGGAACTAGGTGTCACCGAAAAATATAAATGGCCACCCTGGGTTCAAAGAAAAACTTTCGAAAATGGCTTGAAAAATACTTCAGACTCAGGTGGTGTACAGCGAACTTTTTTTTATTTGCTGTAAGCTGGTGCGGTCTAATATTCTTTAGGGCGAGTAAATTTTTTTTTTTGTTTACTATACGCGTATAACATAGGAGGATTATACGTGTAATTCTATGGAAAGTTGCCAAAGAAAGCATGGGTGTAAATCAATTTGGAGTTTGCCAAATTTTTTTGTTTTTGGTAGAGAATGATCAAAATGCTAAGAAACCTATTTTCGCAAATAGAAAACACTAAGTTGATTTTAGACCCATAGTTTCCTCGGAAAATTTGCTTAGAATTAAACGTAGAATCCTTCTGTGATATATGCGCATAGTCGAAAAAATTTCCCACAAAAATTTAACCGCCCTAATGTACATAAGTTTTCAAAGTATTACATCATTTATGTTTTCCCTGATTAAATCAGGAATTGTAATCTGCTATTTCATTTTTGGGGTTTTACATCGAAAAAAATTGCGTATTAACGAAATTTGTAAAGCAAAAAGAAATAATCACTGGCGCACGTATTTAATCAAGGGTTTTTACATCAGTTCATCGACTGTTAGCATTAATTGCAAGCTTGAAAAATAAATGGTCTATTAATTATTATTTTTTCCTTGGACCCCAGCTGTTAATTTTGTTGATCAGACAGATTTTTGTGCATTTTATTTAATAAATTAGCGCTAATAAGCGAGCAACTATAGAAACCTAATGAATAATTTTTGATATTTTCGGTAGGACTACATACATACATAGATAACTATTACTAGAAAAATTACTTTTTAACGTTTTTTTGTAATTTTAAAATTTCTGTTCTTGTTCTTGTTGTTCATTTAGCGCGCAAAACAATGCCAAATTTTGTATATATCAAGTGAACTGCAGCTACCGTTCGGTCACTTGCTAGTTATTAATAATAATTACGCAATCGTGCGCCTGCGCACGCTCCACTAAGTTTTCTATTTAACATTTTTTTTTTTATTACTGTACACTTAACGCATAAGAAATAGGTACGTAAAGAGAAAAATGCCACCACTGACAGACAGCCTAAGCTTTGCAAATATCTTGGCATAAAAAATTAACCAAGTAAAAAATATACGAAGCTGACGCAAGTTACTGCGGGTAGTAGGTGGGCCCGTAAAAACGAATAGAATTTAAATGTTTTGCATATACAGTAACGAGAAAAAGTTTTCGTACAACAGTTTCAGATTTCAATATTGAAGGTTAGGTTAGATGGGCACGAAATGGTCGGAGAGTAAATCTTTACCTCACATCGACCAATAAAGACCCCCTTATGCTAGAGTGTCCAATAACCGATCTCTCTCGATGTTAAAGAAAAGTTTCTCAATAGAGCGCAATCTTTTTATTCTTAAAGCCAGGCAATGGCATGCTACGACAATAGTCCAGTGTGACAACCCCAATGCGCGTAAATCAATTAGGCAGTGTCGCGTAAGCGTCCACCTTATCTGTTATTTCCTGTTTAAGGAACGCTACATAAGTGTGGAGATTTCACAGCAAGAAAGCTTATTCCAGCGCTCATTGGCTACCTGAATAGACTGATCTCTAACAAACTGTTTAAAGGTAACTATTGGCATACATGCGGGTTCTTTAATGCTGGGCCATCTTTTTTAAAGACCTTTAAGAGCTGCCCGACTGGCCGAGAGGAAAACTGGTCTCCTCTCTGTAGGCCTTTGAGCGAGACTCCGTGCAGGCAGCACCTTGCCAATACTTCCACTTGTTGAGAAAACTCCTTCGACTCGTATCTTTATGTATGTTTTGAGTCATCGGCATAAAGGTTTGTAGCATTAGGCATATAATGAAATCTGCTGTACCAGTTGAAGATACTTTTCGATTTAGTTGTCAGTTGAAAAAATATTCGCTCCTAAGCCACAATCCGGGGATTTCGTTCGATTCTAGCCCATTCGACAGATCAGACTGATATATCAAACTACCCTCGTATGTTAACTGTTTCTTTTGTTTTTTTTTTTGTAAATTGATCACACCTGTTTAAGCAGCTTTTTCAATATTTTTGTCTTTTGTTTTCAAATGCATTATTTCATTTCTTTTTTTGTTTTGCTCACACTTCTCTAGTTAATTACAAACACACAAAAAGCTAAATGAAACCTGTTCTGCAGAGCATCCATATTTTGAAAGTAAACACAGCACCTACATAAATATGCCATACACATACATACAAACATACATACCTATGTATAGCAATTTAACCAATCTTAAAATCTATTTTGGATTGTGTTTTTTTTAGCAAAATTGCAAACCAGTTTTGTGAAGCGCTACTTAAAAACGAACAGTTAGTTTTTTCGAATGCAAGTCATGTGAGAAACAGTTGCCAAAAATGCGAACGCATACCCACACAATTGGCTTTGTGTGTGTATTTAATGACTAAATTTGTATAAAATTTTTTAAACACTTTTATGAATTCAAATTCAGTTAAACAAGCCAGTTTTCTTGAAGCCACATCACACTCTGGGACTACAGCGACCAAAAATACATAGGAAAAATGGACGAAAGAATTCTGAAAAAGCAATTTCGCAGATGCAAAGCAAAATATCCTGATTCAAAATGAATTTTTTATAAAAATGCATATTTGCATGCATGCATGAGACGAGCTTTAAGTAGATAGGTACAATGAAAAAAATGTGTAAGAAAAATTTTATATTTTATCGCAAGTAATTTAAATTAACTAGCGCGGATATGCACATATGTATATCATAATCCAATCTGATTGATGACCAAAGAAGCGTGCGTGATTAGAATGCTAAGAATTCTTAGTCCAAACAAACATTAAATATGCGCGCCATATTTGAATTAGCTCAAGCTGCAAACAATTGCGAGCTCAGTTCCTATTGTTGTTTTTATAAACACACCCTCTGTAAAATTTTTATTGTACAGCTGAAGGGGTTTATTAACTTTCCACAAAATTCATAAAATTTAGTACTTGTGGCCAAACAAATTCTTGCAGGAGGTAGTCGTCTTAGTGAGAAACCCTTCATTATCTTAAAAATTAGAACATTTTGGAGTAAACGAGCGAACAAATTTCATAAAAAATGTAATTTTTAACATTTGCGTCCATTTTTTTTAGTTGCCGCGCTTAAATATTAACCGATTTTGACGTTCTTTCAAATGTATGCTTTTATAGTTAGAACAAACATATACTCTGAAGTTTATCAAATTCTGATAACATATACCATTTCCGCCTATAAGAGATGTGGGCGTCGATATTTACCATTTTCCACATTTCTTCATTCCTAAGCTATAAATAGAGCCTACACGAAATTTCAACAAGTTTGTAGTACGGTTGCTACTTTTGGCCGCATCTTATATGGGCGCATCCTACTGTGCAGTGTGGCTATTGTTTCGTTTCGTTGAGTTGGCAATTCTATAAAGTATTACTTCATTCAAAATGCTTTGTTTTCACGTTGCTGCATAACTGGCGCAGCACCAAGCCTCCTAAAATATAAAGATACCAATTTTTTTAAATCTTACTTTGACAACTGGTTTTGCTTTCGGAGGCATCATTTATTAATATTGTTTTTGGAATTTAGTAATCTATGTATTTACATTTGTACATATGTAGTTATCACTTCTAAAAAAATCGTAAACTTTCAGTTATTGATTGGCCCATTTGATGTGAGTCATAAAT
This sequence comes from Rhagoletis zephyria, assembly GCF_001687245.7. Classification (NCBI taxonomy): domain Eukaryota; kingdom Metazoa; phylum Arthropoda; class Insecta; order Diptera; family Tephritidae; genus Rhagoletis; species Rhagoletis zephyria. The sequence continues at coordinate 148,142 of NW_016157925.1, forward strand.
ATAATGGCCAATCAGAATTGTATAAGCTCTTTTCCGTATCAGCATCGACTGGCAGATGTGTGTGTTATTGATCAAAAATTAATGAATGTGTTTGAAGTCACGTTTGGCAAAAAAAAACGTTGAAAGAAAAATTGTTAAGTAAAAGTACGATGAAAGAAGCATAATTAGCCGCCACATTATAAAACAAAACCATCTGAAAGGTTTTGTCTCCAAATCAAATGCCGCGCTTTATCAAATCTCTAAAAACGTTGCGACCTTTTTTCTTGAATTTCACAATCTTCATTTAAAATCTACCTAACCTGTGCGCATACATATGTTAAATTTTCTTTTTTTTCGGTAACCCTACCAAGTTTCAAGTACACTCACTTCCTTCTAGTCCACATTTTTTGTGCTAAGTCTGATTAAATTGCTAATAAGGGCTTATATTCCGATACATTTCATAACATGCGCTTGAATATTAAAATATTTCTTTAACTTTTATTATTCCGTTTCATTAACACTGAAGCAGTTTTTAGCCGATAACAGTTTAAAAAATAAAATAAATAATTAATTTAAAGAAGCAATCTGTGGTATAATTTTAGCTTTATGAGAGCCGGACAAATTCAGCTAAATACACATTCGTATATAAAGTGAGATTAAAATATTTGCATGTCAAGGGGCAGAATAAAGGGGAAACAAAAAGATGCAATATCAGTTTGAAGCCAAAAATGATAACGAGTCACAAATACGAAATGGCAGTTCAGACAGTATAATTAGCAATTTGTTATTAACCGTTAAAATATGTGTGTTGAAAAGTAACGAGTTATGAAAAAAAAGTAAGTGCACCTGGGCCACAATGGAGAAATGAAACTTACGTTACATATCTATTTTGTCTCATAACCGATAAAATTATCGATAACAAAATCGCCAAATAATCGAAAACAAAGATCGATAAAAAATATCTATAACAAAATCGATAAATAATCGATAAAGTAATCGTTTAATAATCGATAAAAAAATAAATCGATAACAGTATAATCAATAAAGAAATCAATTAATAATCGATAATAAAACCAATAAATAATCGATAACAAAATCGATAAAATTTTCGATAGCAAAATCGATAATAATGTTGGTCGCAAAAATCAATAGAATCAATAGAAAATCAAAAAAAATATCCATATGAATATCGATAACAAAATCGATAAATAATCGAAAACTAAAATCTATTAGAAAAACGATAAAAATATCGATAACAAAATTGATAAATAATCGGTAACAAAATCGGTAAATAATCATTAACAAAATCAATAAATAATCGATAAACAATCGATAAGAAAATCGATAATTTTTTCGATAGCAAAATCGATAATAATATTGGTCGCAAAATCAATTAGAAAATCAATAAAAATATCCTTAAAAATATCGATAACAAATCGGTAAATAATCGATAACAAAAAAACGATTAGAAAATCGATAAAAATATTGATAACAAAATCGATAAATAATCGAAGTTATGGCGTTTTCTTTTCTGCAAAAAAGTTGCCTTTTCATTGCCCTCTTCTTAGTATTTGTGCCAAGTGGGCAATACGTAAACGCTATTAGCTTTCCTGTAAGCCGTAAAAAATGTCTCGGTAGCATTATATTGTTGTTAAACCATTGCCTGGGATCTTTTCGAAAATGGGGGTTCTGGCTGCAATTCAACCAATTTTATTGCATGGTGTCCTTAGTTGGTGGGACACTCTAAATAAAGCCGCAATGGTTAAACAGCTTGGAAGAGAAAAAAGTTAAGCCTTATGGTCTGATTATGCTTACTTCGCATAAACTCGCACAACTTCGCATAACCTTCAAACTGTAATTTCGTATGATCTTTGTATGTATTTTGTATGAATTCCATTACCCAGAAATTAGCAGAAGTTTTAAAAACTTAGCGATCTATTTAGTTTAGATTTTGCTTCACATTTAGGTTAGGTTAGGTTAAACGGGCAGCTCTGAATAAGAGTTCACTCGGAGGCCGCAGAGGCCCATTGTGATGCCCATGGGGGTTACCCCAAGCCTATCCCTACATCTCTTCGAACCATTTTGATTTTCTGGCGAATCCTAGCAGTCCTTCCAGAGGAGCTTTCCCCAAGATATCCAGATTCTCGAAAAAGTGGTCTCCAAGAAACTTGAGGCGTTTTCCTCGAAGTGCTGGACACTCGCAAAGGAAGTGCTGGACGGATTCTAGCTCCTCCTCATCCCTGCAGCTTCTACAGAGATCATTATGCGGGGCTCCGAACCTGGCGGCTATGTGGCCAATGGTCCAGTGTCCCGTTAGTATTCCTGTGAGAAGCCTGACGTTTGACTTTGAAAGCCTTAATAGACTCCTTGTTCTTCGTTCATCGAGCCGTGGCCAGAGTGATCGCGATACCCTGCAGGTGTGAAGGTTTACCCACCTACTGTTGGTAGCTGCCCTGGTCAGTCTCTCGACTTCTGAAGACAGAAATCGCAGGGGGGGTTTCACGATTTGGGTCGCTTCCCCGAGCCCCATCTCAGATCCCTTCCTAGCACATTCGTCCGCTTCCTCATTTCCCGGGACACCACAATGTCCCGGTACCCAGTAGAGATTGATTATGTGTTGCTGTAGAGCTTGTAGGGATCTTCGGCATTATTTAACGCATAACGAGTTATTCGTTGCCGACCCTAAGGCTTTGATAGCCGCCTGACTGTCAACAACGAAGGCAAGTTTAGATGGAGCTAAGTCAATCATGCCCACCAACCTTGCCGCCATATGGATTGCATATATCTCAGCCTGAAAAACACTGCAGTGGTCTGGGAGTCTATACGACTCCCTCAGAGATAACTCCTGAGAGAAGACCCCAGACCCTGTTCCGATATCCATTTTGGAGCCGTCCGTGAAGATTGGTATTTCGTCATCGCTGAGAGCAATATTAAATTCCCAGTCACTTCTGTCAGGAAAATGGATATCGAAGTTTCGATTGAAGTCAATTTCCGTGACCTGATGGTCACAGCGGCTGTATTCCACCCCCACTCTCCCGAGGATTGTGGCGTGACCTTTGTAAGTTGTTCGCAGCCTGTTAGACGCTCTGAGTCGTATAGCGCTTTTAGCTGCGGTACTTTTAACATATAGGTCTATAGGTGGAATATCCAGCAGGGTCTCTAGAGATGCCTGGGGCGTTGAATAAATCGACCCCGTTATGCATAAGCATGTTGTCGTTGCACCTTTTGCAAGTTGAGTAGATGGGATTTGGTGTCAACCGCCTGCCACCATACCAGCGCGCCATAGGTGAGGATAGGTCTAACTACCGCCGTATAAATCCAATATATTATCGCGGTCGCAGACTCCAGTCTTTTCCAATAGTAGCTTTGCAGGAGTAGAGCGCGTTGAGCGCCTTCTTTCTCCGCTCTTCGGTGTTCCTTTTCCAGGAAAGCTTAGAGTCGAGAATAACCCCCAAAAACGTTGCTTCTTTTGACAATTTGAGATTTGCTCCATTGAGGGACGGAGGTCGGAAATTGTCTATTTTATATCGCTTGGTGAAGAGAACAAGTTCGGTTTTAGTGGGATTGACCCCTAAGCCGTTTCTTTCTGCCCACCCTAACAGATCGTTAATTGCAGATTGTAGAATCTCGCTGACTGTGGAGAGGAATTTTCCCACGACCAGAATGACTAAGTCATCCGTTTAAGCAACGACCTTAGCGGCTTTCAATGTACGAAGCAGGAATTCGTTTAGCACGAGGTGCCACAGTAGGGGGGATAGGTAGGGGGGGATTTTATTGCACTGGTACAAATGGTTGTGCGAAGTTATGCGAAGTATGCATAATCAGAACTTTAGTTGGAATCATTGGGGATGGGGCAGGGCAGGCTTTTGGGTAAAGACATTGGCTGGTATCGGCATTTTTCTACGTTTCTATCAGTCACAGTCAAATCTCTCTCTGCTTCTTTTTCCTTCCTGTTCCATTTTATATTCTTCCCTTTTTTATAAATACTATCACAAAGGGCAGTTCACTTACTTACCCAACCTACTGCTCGGTTTACCTTTTGCTTGTCTCAATCCTGTTATCTAGCGAAAGCAATTACGTACATATTTATAGATATATATATACATGGTATGTATCTGCTTTGGTCTCGAACATGACAAGCCTATGCATTATTTATTCCGTCCGACGGAACTCTTTCGAAGTACACGTACTCAGAAGTTTCATAGTCTACATTGTCTGAGAAAACTGACTTAGAAAGTTTGCTAAATTGTTATTATCTCTATCCCTATGCTATAATGTGACTTGTTTTGCTCCTGTTTAATTTCCAAAGAGAATTTTATTATGTGTATAAAGTTAGCGAAACAACATGAAGAAAATAATGTCGCATATACCTATGAATTTGCCGTTTTTTTGCCGTTAATTANAAAAAAACGGCAAATTCATAGGTATATGCGACATTTTTTTCTTCATGTTGTTTCGCTAACTTTATACACATAATTTTATTTAGTATATTAATTCGAGCCTTTAATGCATTCCGCCTACGTAAAAGATATTCTCGTTGCATCCTTTCCGCTGAGATTTGATCTCTGCATTCTTTAAAAACGTCAGACCATGGCTCACAAGGAACCCCTAGATAACTTCTCTAAGTAAGATCGGAAACATAATTCCGAGTTCTCCATGACTATCAAAAATGAGTTCAAGTACTCAATATCCGTCGTGATTGACTAGTATCTAGAGGCACGAATAAGACGTCAATTATTATATACATTTGTACATAAAATCTGTATCCATATTTTTGAATGCAAGTAAAAACAATATTTAGCTGTATGTACTTTTAATAGAGTAAAACAGGTAAAATTTGCATGCCATAATATCGTACATTATTTCGATAGGGTTGCCGTAATGAATGCTACCTACATATGTACCAATGTACATATGCATGATCATGTAAGTCAGCTATCAGGTTTGTCGATTATTCAATATTACCACCACGTGTTACTGTTCAATATATCAAAGGCAACACTTTTATGTCATGTCAATGGCGTTACTTTACACAATTAGCTACATAAGCTTATACTAGTATGCATGTATGTATGTATGAGCGAGATTTTCAAGTCAAGTCGATACTTAAGTAATTGTTCATCGGCAAATGTGCTTAACCATATTTTACAGGTTTTAATTACTTTTTAATTATAAGTGTAACTATATTTAGGTGTTCTTATAGGACACAGTTGACTTCATAAAAAACATATGCTAAACGATGCACTTTATGACATTTATAGTTTCATTTACCAATAAAGTCGGTACAAAATTTCGATCACTAGTTGTTGCTGCCCCCACAATTTCTGAAACTCGGCGAGCTTAATGTAAACTTCTGAGAACGTGTTTGATAGAAAATATTATGCGATTTTTTGTTGATCTCTTCTTACTAAGTAATTCTTGCTTAGCTATTAATGCATATCGCTCATTTGCTGGAAGAAGGTCATTAACTACTCAAAAACAGATCGCGCATTCGGGAAAACGGTTTCAAAGCAGAGCTGTAAACAAAAGTGTTTTTTGAAATTAAAAAAAACGTGAAAAAATTGCTGTACTGTCTTTTTCGAAGCTACCATTAGTATCCCCTTTAATTAATTTATTTCAATAAATTGGAACAGAACATTTACAGAAAGCTTCTCCAAAAGATTGTAACAATCTACGGTGCGGTGCCTTCCAATATTTTAGCTACAAAAGAAGCAGTAAGAAATGAACGCCAACCATTAATCGAATTTAATTTAAGGAGTTGGCAACGGTTTATATATATATGTAATCGAAGTGGTAGGGTCGCCAAATCCAAGATGCATATTCTAAATCTCATATCCTAGATCCCACTAAAGTAATATAAAGAAATATCAGACTATTACAACGAACGAATGCAAGCTTTGAAAATTACGTAATTAATATAAATTGAAAACGTTAATTTTAACTCAACCCAGCAAACACAGTGTCTAATCTTAGAGAAATTTGGATTTCTACATTAGATAACTAGAATTATTCTCGAATCGTTCTTGACTCGATAGCGTTAAAATTGCTTCCTTGTTAAAATTTTGATTTTATTTCCCAAAATTTTCATTTTTACACATTCATGTTTTATGGCATGCGGGGGACGATATATTGTCGATGGCAACTGTACAATGCCTGTTGGAAAACTACTAACTAATCCATTCAAGGAAAGTTGCTCCAAAATTAAGGACAGAGTCAGTAAAAGACTTAACTTCAAAAACAATTTCCGAATCGGAGACATAGTCAGAAGCAAATAGTCTGCAGAAGTATTGACTACCTCCACGAGTCTAGTATTAGCCTGCTTGTCATTAAAAAAGAGTGAGGATTTGAATTTTCCGTATCTTTTAGAAAGTTTACTTATTTTGAGCAGTAAATTAAGTCGATTAATTTTTTGTTTTTTACATATATTTTGGGTTCTGAAAATAAAATGAGGTAGACGTGATATCAAGACGTTTTTTTTAGATTCTTCGTATTTTATTTTTCTACGTTTTCCGGATTTTTCGGGACTATTTCGTCACGGTTCAGTATTTTTCTCGAACTTTTCATGATTCACCTTTCGCGATTTTTCAGAAACTTATGGAATTTTTTATTGACTCTTCTAAATTATTTTTCGGGTGTTGGGGTTTTACCGGGTTTCTTTGTGCCTTATTTTCTGGTATCTTTCCAAGTATTTTCCAAAGAAGTTTTCGAGATTTTTCGTGATTTTGTTATTAACTTTTGAGTCTTTTCTCAAACATTTGGATCAAAGTCCAATTCTCGTTCTATGAAATTGTGTACCTCACACCTTGAAAATTAGATGCAAATATTACCGAGTTAGTTAGTTAGCCTTTAATTTTTGCCTTAAAATTATAAAGTAAAATAATATATGTCAAATGTTTATAAAAGTTTGTTTTCATTTTATTATGATTCTGATTGAAATATGTTTCCAGCACAAGGGCGCTGTAGTCGTATTTGGCTATATCTGTAGATAATTCTTATGTAGCCCTTTAATTGGGCTTCAATTCAATTTTTTGTTGAATACATTGTGCGACAGTAAATTTTACGTACAAAAAAATGAATATATTCGCGAAACTAAGGGTAAATTATAGTAAAACTACGTACTTAGTTTTTCTCTCTAATGTTAGACTATTTTTTTAAAGACTTTGAAACTTAAAAATATCATTATTTCACGAAAATAATTAAAAAATTCGGTGCAATACAGGATAGTAATATTAAAAAAAAAATCGAAGAATTATAGCAGAATACACTTTTTGGTGCATAAACACGAATGGGTATGGAAAATGTGCCTTAAAAATTTTGTGCATAAATGACCTCGAAAATTTTCAATTAAATTTTTTTTTTTAATTATTGTTTGAGAACTAATATACGTACGACCTCATCATCGAATTTCGTCCTGTAAACTTTATTAACTTAAAAAGATAAAATTTATTAAAAACGCAATTTCCATACCTATTCGTCCTTGTAAACCGAAAAACTCTACCGTTTTTAGATTCTACAGAATTTTCTCTCTCGCTTGATAGCCATATTGTTATTCTATATTGCACTGATTTTTTTTAAATAATTTTTTGAACTAATCATATTTTTAAGATTTCAAAGTCCTTTGAAAAAAATTCCTGACGTCAAATTCTTTCGTGTGTTTTGAAATTTCTTTGTTTTTGTCGCACGGTGATATAAGCACCAACAAATTTTTAATTTTTATATATTTTTTTATCTTTTTAGGCCCTAAATGAAAGTAATATTATCTAAAAAAATTTTGTTCGTGTTTATTCTAGCCTAGCCATTAAATGTGTTAGGAAAACTGATGAAATATTATTGACCGTACACATTTCTTTAAATTATTTTTTAAAAATATGTTTCCCCTTACTAAATTCGTTTTTAAGCCGTCAAGCAGCCATATCAGCTAGGCAAATACTTAAATAAGAACGCAAAATATTCAAGTATTTTTCTTGTTTTTTTTAAATATTTTTTCAGCTGTTTTTGTATATAAATACCTATAGTTGTCGTTTATGCGCCTAAAGTTGGTAAATATTTACTTCAGTTTTGCCCAATTTTAGTAGGCAACAGGGCTGCTAAAAAAAACTCACCAGACATGTTTATATTTGCCACACTTTATTACATTACTAAAAAAACACTTTTTCCTATTACATAAATATTTACATACTCTTAAAATATGTAAATACGTACATATGTATGTAATCATGTGTGCTGCTAATTTCATTTAAATGTAAATGTATGGCTTCGTGTCCTGGTAGAAGTTTACGCTTCTGAAAATTTATTGCCATTTGCGCATTGATGCTGGTACAAAGATATGCAATTGAATCCGGAATATTCTCAACACGTAAGCAGATATATATTTTCTTCATTTTCATATCCATTCAAGCCACGATAAAATATGTATTTGTATGCATCGTGTGCATTCAATGCTTAATCGACGATTTGATCACTTTTCTAGTATTTTATTGCGCTTTTAGGACTCTCAGTTGTTAATGTCTTTGTATTTAAAATTTATTATTTCTATCCTCAATGCGCCAATGTGCATATATATGTATGTACATACATTAATGTGCCTCACCAAAAAAAATTGCTGTTTTTTGACCGGAACTACAAAACTAATTATCTATATTTTAAGAATTCCACCATAATACATACTTATTTTTGCTATACTATACTATTATTTGAAAATACTTTCAAGAAATATGTTATTTTCGTTTTTTTTTATTTTGTTTTTTGGGACCTTCTAATTGTCATCTGAAGTGATCTCTATCTCAGAATTTTGTTAAAGAACGCCCTATCTCAGAATTCGTTTCAAAAACGGCCTATCTCCCACGAAAATATATTGAAAATAAGCTGAGAAAGGGCGCTTTTGAATCGACAGCTGAGATAGGGCGTTATTCAACCGAATTCTGAGGTAGGCTGTTTTTCAATCAAATTCTGAAGTAGGGCGTTCTTGAAAAGTTTTCTGAGATAGAACGATGTTGAAAATTTTTATGAGATATGGCGTTTTCGAACTGGCTGCCGAGATAGGTCGATCTTCCACTCAGCCATCGATTTGCACTTTGAAATTTTTTACATATCCAAATATTTTTATAAACTCTTCAACCGTATAATGGATATATCACAAGTAATTTTTAGCAAAAAAAAAACCGACTTCAACTCTCATATAAAAAATATATATATATATAAATATATCTCATGATCCACTGATCGGATCTTAACCAGATTAGTATGGGACCACCTCTGAGAATTATCGAAATCGGTTGACGTGGTCCAAAGCTATGCGGTAACATACATAAAAAAAATAAAAAAATACAAAATAAAAAATAAATAAAAATATTCCGACGAACTGATAACCTCCTCCTTTTTTGGAAGTCGGTTAAAAATTAGATAGGACAATTCGGTTTTTTTTGCTGGATTGTCTACTACAAACATGCATATACGTATGTATGTATGTATGTACATTACATATTTATGTCCAAGTTTTGTATTGCTTGGAAAAATGTCATCGTAGAAAATGGTGGGCACCCGTTTAATTTTTTCCTTTTTGGTATTTGTAATATTTTTACAAACTTTCAATTTTCTACTGTAACCACTTCAGACCAAGCGGTCTCTCTTCTTTCTTATTGAAGACTGAAGAAGATTGAGCTGCACATAAGAAACAGGATTTCTCGAGAGCGTTTCAGCCTATCTCAGCATGCCTACCTGAAGGGTAGATCCATGGAATCTGCCCTGCACACAATTATCAAAGGCATGGAGGAGTCTCTTAAGAACAAAGATTTTGTAGTAGTTGCCTTTCTTGTGCTTACGCGGATGATGTGGCACTCATCGTCAGAGGAAAGTTCTTGGACACTCTGTACGATCTTATGCAAGAGTACCAAATTGGTCCATTAGCTGCGGACGGAGCTCGTTCTATTTACCAGGAGGTATAAAGTGTCTCATTCCCAGCTGCCCTCAAAAGGGGTGTTTCACTTGTTCTCTCTGACAGGGTCAAGTACTTGGGCGTGATCCTGGACGGGAAGTCATCATGGATGATAAATATTGAGGAACGAGTAAAAAAGACATCGGTGGCCCTCTATTGCTGCAAAAATGCCATGGGCATTGAAGCACTGTCTCTATTAAACCATTACTAAGCCAATAATGATATATGGGGTCATTGCCTGGTGGAACTCACTAGAAATAGCACCAGCGGGCCGCTCCGGACCACTTCAACTCTAGTGCTAAATACTATGCTCAATGTCGCACCTGTCGACATTGCCGACAAAGTAGCGGCGGTTCGCTCAGCCATTAGGCTCAAAAGATTTGGGTTCCCTTTCAACCCAGCGCACAGGCACTCGACAATTATCGAAAGCTTCGACCTCCTGCCGGAAAAAAATGGACGGAGCCACCCAAGGCTGGCCCTAAAAGGATCCGTCTCCATGCACATCCCTCCAAGGGACGAATGGGAGAAGGGTAGTCTCTGGAGAAGATGTCCAATAAACATCTTCACGGACGAATCGAAGCTGGAAGGAAGACTGGGAGGAGGTGTCTTCAGTCCAAAAATCTCAGTAGATGTTCAGACTGGTGGCCGCTATAAAATAGGCAGCCTATTGGTTACACACCAATGTAGTGTCGACAAGGAGGGTAATTATCTACCTCATAGCCAGGCGACAATCAGGGCGCTGGGATCGTTAATAGTATGTTCCAAACTGGTCGAGGAATGCCTGATCTCTCTCACCTGCATCGGAATACCTCCAGATCAAGCGATTTGTGCCCCAGGGCATAGTGATATCACTAACAATAGCAGGGCTGATGAACTGGTTAGACAGGGCACTCTCAAGGCCATCACCTCCGACTGGGAGGGAAAAGGAGTTCCGTTGGAAACCTGAGGCCTGCTTCTGGACATATGAGCTTACAGTCGGCTCAGCAAGCTCTGGACAAAAACCCCGCCATGCAAACATGCAAGGTCCTTCTGGCCTTTCATATTGACAAAAATATTGATGATTTTTATAAAAAGCTAGTGTTGCCATCACAACCAAAGCTTGTAGTTTTTTAAGAAAATTTAAGTTTTAAATTTGCTTAGATTGCTCAGCGAATTATTTGGTTAATATATGGACAATACATTTCTGGAGTACAATATAAACATTTTATGAGTATCCTCTAAATGTATACTAAGAAACGTAAAGCTTGGTTCCAACAGCTCTCTCGAAAGGTGTCCCGAACCCTATCTCGGATTTTTATTTTTTTTGATCACTCTCATGTACTGACTTGGCGATGTTGATTAATTGCATTATATCATAAAGAACGAAGCGGCAGCATTCTAAAATATTTTGGATAAATGATTGCCTTTGGCCTCGCTTTTGCAAGCGCTGGCGATCGCAGAGAAATTTTTCAACAGTCCTTGCCGCTGCAGCAGAATCGGTTTAAAGGTATTTCGACCCACGGGTCAGTTTCCTGTGCACATAGCTGTGAGCTTAGGGGTATTTTCCGTCTCACAGAAATTCGAAATGACGCTGAATCGCCCGAAAATAGGTATTTACTATAGACAGCCAGTTGTCAGTCTGGCCTAAAGCCCGTAATTATAAATTTAACATTTTCGACAATTTAAACGCTGGCTTTCAAGATATAAAGTAGAAAAGATAGTGAAAATCATCATAAATAAAAACTAATTTCGATTGTGTATCACGGTGAAATTGATAAAGAAAGCATATGTATGTATGCGCTTATGTTTGTATATATGTGTTTATTTTTACACACATATAGAGCTTCTATTTCGCTTCAACAATCCACAACGTTGGACTACGCCACCATAGACTATAGACAGACAACTTGTCGCAAAGTACCAACAATTGAGCTCAGTATCATCCAGCTGCCACAGCTTGGAAGCATTACAAGGTAAGCGTTGCGTCGCGGCAGGCGTCAACAGACACAGCAGTTGTGCATTCTGGAAACCGCAATGAAATGCGGTGACTTTAGAAAGCTAGCCGAAGAGCGTTGATAACAAAGCCAGCTGTAAAAAAAATAAACTCCCCTTGCATATTGAGGTGGGTCTGTCTGTAAAGCAAGTGCATTGCCATAAAACAGAAACTCAATTGTGGCAAAAGCGCCGATTGCAGCAGCATTGTCCGACGCTTTGGTGCTGCAGCAGCCGCCTCACTGCTTGGCTGCTGGCATGGCTAGCTGGTTAACTTGTTGGCTCACAAGCAACGTATTTGGCTCAAAAGCTGGCTAACAAACTAACTGCATAGTTGGCTAATCCGTTAGTCTATGCGCTGCACTTATGCACTCATCGTATGTACCATGCATGTCCGATCTGCTTGCCTATTCACTTGTCGTCCATTGGAATTGAATAGCTGTCGAATGCGCGCTGAGACAACAGTGACGCCGGCTACCGTTGCCCGATTTGTAGATACGCCGACGAAGCGGTGAAGTTTTCGAAAACAATTTCATTCAGTCACAATTTGTGCTTCTTATAAATCACACGTTCAATTTGCGATCGGCGGCAATTCGCGACGACGACAACAATCGGAGCAACCAACCTACAAAGCGATTTAAGAAGTCTTTGAAGGAAAAGAAAAAAAAGCAATTGAAAAATAAAAACTTAAATTAGAAACTTTCATGATATTTTCTGCTTTGCTCAAATACAAAAGTGAGTCTCAAAAGTGCCACAGCTGTTTGAGCAACTTTCAGAAATCAAACCGAAGAAAAAGCACATTTACAGGCTTACCATTCAAAGCGTGTTTGCGCAACGAAGGCAGTCCACTCGCTTGCATACAGAAGAGTTAAAGGCAGCATTTGTGAGTTTTTCTAAAAAAAAAACAACCAATTAAAATGTGACTGTTTATGCGTGAAGTGCAAAAAAGACTAGCAGCTAAAAGTTATATTTCAGTTAAAAAGTGAAATCAAAGCAAATAACTTAAATTCAATTTTTTAGCTACTAAGCGTGTGTTGAAAAAACGCCCACTTTTTCAACAAAAACATACAACAGCAACAATAACAATCAAACTGAGTGTGTGGTGTCCTTTTCACAAATCCGGCAAGTAAATTCGCTCCTTCGATTTGCAATCGATTTCTATATGAAATTGCTATAATCAAACGAAAAAATCACTTGTTTTATTGCNTCTTTGAAGGAAAAGAAAAAAAAGCAATTGAAAAATAAAAACTTAAATTAGAAACTTTCATGATATTTTCTGCTTTGCTCAAATACAAAAGTGAGTCTCAAAAGTGCCACAGCTGTTTGAGCAACTTTCAGAAATCAAACCGAAGAAAAAGCACATTTACAGGCTTACCATTCAAAGCGTGTTTGCGCAACGAAGGCAGTCCACTCGCTTGCATACAGAAGAGTTAAAGGCAGCATTTGTGAGTTTTTCTACAAAAAAAACAACCAATTAAAATGTGACTGTTTATGCGTGAAGTGCAAAAAAGACTAGCAGCTAAAAGTTATGTTTCAGTTAAAAAGTGAAATCAAAGCAAATAACTAAAATTCAATTTTTTAGCTACTAAGCGTGTGTTGAAAAAACGCCCACTTTTCACAAATCCGGCAGTAAATTCGCTCCTTCGATTTGCAATCGATTTCTATATGAAATTGCTATAATCAAACGAAAAAATCACTTGTTTTTTTGCCAAATCAGCAGAAGCCAAACAAAAAAAAACTTAAATCAAACCTCAAACGTGTCTTTTGTGTTTTACCACAACAACAGCGATAATAAAAATCTCTTTATAATTGAATTTACTGCTCTACAACAACAAATAAAAATCAGAAAATCATCCAAGATGAGTTGCAATCAAATTGAGGCTCTGCCAAAAATAACCAAATTCGATATGCCACCGGCGAGCAAGCCATCTTCGCACAAATTAAACGCGAAGGCGATAAAGCTGTCGAAAATCGCGAAATATATAAAAAAGAAGGTAATTATTAATTGCTGTTGAGCAATGTACGTATGTATGTATGTATGTAGCTACATAAAGCGATCAGACAAGAGAATCATTATGCAATAGTTGCACTGTAATTTACTCACGTATTGTATTTTTGGCAAAATAAGTCGGGTAGAGGATATTCAAACTAAACAAAAAATGTTATTTGAAAAAACAATTTTTTTGATAAAAAATACATACTACTATTTAAACCATTTTTTAAAGACCATCAATTAAAAAAAAAATAAATTTTACGTTTTGCTTAAAAAATATATTTCCATCTATTTGAGTTTTGTTTTGGAAAAGCAAAAACAAATAAATATTTTTTTTAGTTTCATAAAATTTTTTTCGGAAGGTACTTCTCATACAGAATTTTTACACAGCCAAGTGAATGAAAATAGAAAATTAAGAAGTTGATTAAAGTTATACCTTAGTTTCGAGAAATATTCTTTTAACAAATATAATACGGTTTAATGTTTGTTTTTAATTTTCATGACTTCGTGAAAAAATTAAGTACATTTTGTATTTACCTTAAAAATATAAAACTTAGTTTTATCTACATTTTTCTCTAAAATTATAAATTTCTAAATATTTTTGTTAGGTTTCTTTAAAATTTTTTTTTTTATCTTCTTCGGAAAATATTTCTCATACAAAATTTCCACACAGCTAAATGGTTGTAAGTAAAAAAATTAGAAACCTTTTCTTTAACAACTTTATTTTAATCTAATTTTTAAGTTGGAAAAACAATTTTTTTCATAAAAAAAAACACATCTGTTTAATGTCTGTTTTTTTTTTAATTTTTATCACTTAGTGAAAGAAAAAATTTAATACATTTCGAATTTCTTTTAAAATATTTATTTTAATTTTGATCAAATTTTTTTCCAAAATTTTTTTCATTTTGTTTAAAGATCTTTTTGAACCTTCGAAAAATATTGTCATCTAATTTTAAACTTAAAATTTATTATTACTTTTTTTAATTTGTAGAAAAAATTGTTTAAAAGAAATACTGCCGTTTAATGTTTGTTTTTAATTTTCATCACTCTGTGAAAAAGAAAAATTGAACGATTTGAATTTCTCTTCAAAATATAGATATGTAAATTAAAATTTTTATCAACATTTTTTCCAAAATTATAAATTTATTAATACTTTTTTAAGTCTCTTTAAAGATCGAAAATTACTTCTCACGCAAAATTTCTACGCAGCCAAGTGGTTGGAAGTAAAACAAATGTAATAATTTTATGGAAAAGCTTTTTAGAAAATATTTCAAATTACACCAAATTTTGGGCAAAATATGGCCAAAATATCCAGGTGTAAAGTCATGAAAAACTGGTATTTTTCTACTCAAAAAATATTTTCCTCACAAATTTCTTACCTTTTCTCACAAGCGCAATTCAAAAATTTATCATCATAAACGACAAATTAACAAATTTTGAGCAATATGTGAAAATACGTGTTTTCATAAAAATTTTATAGTAATTTTGATAACTATTAAAATTTCAACTGACGAAAATCTGAAAATTTTCTAATATGTATGTAAATTGGAAAAAATGTAGACTCAGAATTACGATAAAATTCTATTCACAGAAACTAACAAATTTACTTAGCAAATACAATTTTTAAATCCCACATAAATGTTAGTACTAAAAAATCGGAACAAATTAATTAAAAAAATTTAACGAAAATTTATTAAAAAACGCTAAGTTTTAGATGAGATAGGTACATACAAATCAGATTAAAAATTCGTATTCGTATTATTCGTATTCGTATTCCTGTTAGAAACCCAATACTAGTTTTGCTGAAAAAAATGGCTAGAAATTTCAAGTTTAGTTTTCGAGCGGGAGTAAAAATTAAAAAAGAAGAATAAAATAGAAATTTACGAAAAATTCTTTCTAAACTACGACAGATGTTTCACAAAATATATTATTAGTAATGTGTGTTTTCAGGAAAATTTCCTGGTAATGAATTAAATGAAGGTTTCGACAAAGTAAAAATTTCCGAAACCCCTCATACGCTTTATTTCCTTTTAAAATGCGGACACATATAAGTACTTCATAATTTTACTGACAAAACCTTCACAAATCCCTTCTAACTCAATTTATTCTGAGCAAAGTGGTGAAATTAAATTAAAGAAATCTTAAAAAAATATATTTTACTTTCAAAATATTTTCCACTGAAAAAAATCCATAAGACCTCAAAAATCGCAATGATTCTAATAAAGTGTTTCGAGCTTTTAGTCGTAATTCAAAATGCTCTAGTGAAATAAGATGGAAAAATGAAACGTTATCAACAAAAGGCGGTGAAAGAAAAATAAAACGAAATTCTGCTCAGTCATTTTAAAATTTTTATGAAAAAACGAACGAATAAGAATTCACGCTTTAAGGTATGTTTCATGTTCATGTTCAAGTTCATGTTTGCCTTAAGAACTCCTTATACAAGCGGTAGCAATTTTAAGTCCAGCTCAATTACGTCTCAATATTTAAACACTAAGGCTAACGTTCGAGAATTTCCTTCGATGTCCAATATGAATATCGAATATAAAACTAACCTATAACCAATTTTAGTTTTCCAATGCTTCTAGTATTTTTATAAGGAATGCGATCATATTAAAATTTTCCTTCGAGAATTGGCTGTATTTCTAATTCACGAGGAACGTAGAATGCATTGCATGTCGAAGTAACCATTTTGCTATATAATGACTAAGATCTTGAATCGAAGACCGACACAATTCACACTAATTTTCGAAGGCGAGACTTGATAACAAGATGCGTTTTCCAATAACTTTCGAATTGCTAACCAAGCCAAATGTCTAGTGGGGTCTTACGAGAATTTTCTAACGCGAAATTTTATTTATTCTTTTGTTGACATATTGCTTTTTTTCATATGTTTGTAAGTATATTTGTTTGATCAGAAACATCCATTAGAATTTGGGTAATTTTTTGTGTTCATCTTTTATGGTTTATTTCATTCGCCAGCATGTATCTACATACTAATATATAAGTATGGTATACCAGATATATACCAGTTTATTTTAAATAATTTTTAGTTCTTCTTTTTATTCTCATTCTATGCAAATACATCGCTGGTTTGCACGTTTCTTTTTTTTTTAAATCTTCTTTCCCCTACATCATTTCTATTGAATATTTTGTTTGTTTTCTAAATTTGTCTGCCTCTGTCTTCATACCAAACAGAGGCCATATGCTTTGTATACCTTCTGCCCGTCATTTCTGACGATGAGTCTATGTTCTGTAATGTTGACGTGTAGGCGAAAAAATTCAAAATGTCTTACGATTAGATAAATTATTTAAAAATTTGGCGACTTTATTGAAGTTTTAGACGCAGATATCAAAAGAAAATCTTGCTTACTAAATTTGAATAATTTACTCGAATATTGGCAAAGTGAAAGTTGTGTGCAAATTTGTGACGATGTACATTTTTGGCACTTGGTTTTGTAAACCATTGAATAATAAATATTTGACAATATGGAACAAATAAAAAATAAATAAATAAAAAGAAAGCTCATTACATATTTAAAGCAACGCATTTGTGTTTTAATTTTATCACTAGATATTAGAAAACTACAAAGCAAAAACAAAATAGATTGTAATTTATTCCTTTTTCCTAAAGTTCGAATATAAAGATCTGCAGTACGATAAATGTGTTTGATTTTGAATGAAGCGTAATATTTCAAAAAATGGCGCACAACAGAAATGTATGTATATACGGTNATTTTTTACGTTATATTGATATTTATTACGAATGACATACTGGCATATTTATTTTTTTACATGCATACATATAATGAATGTGATATAAATGTTAAGAAAAAGGCAAGCGGAGGTTAACCAGCTAAGATACTATACATACATATACATTAGACTGCATCACTCCCCATACAAAAAAAACGGTATTGGTTTTCCGTTGGAATTATAAAATTGGAATTATAAAATTATATTGTTTCTTAAAGATTTTTTTGAAAAATTGCTCTCAAATGGCAAAACGGTTTAAGCTTGAAAAATTGCTCTCAAAACTTGCTAAGAATTGCTAAAAAAAACTGCATAAAATTATAAAAAAAAATTTCAACGGAATCATAATAATGAGATTTTTGATGCTAAGAAAACTTGAACTTGCATTATTCCAATTTGAATTAAGAAATAAAAAAGGAATGTGAATGAGTTTCTTTGCAGAGAAATAAAAGTGGTGAGAAAATCCTTTCTACTGATATCTCATAAGTCTAGATCGGTATAGTTTGGGCCCAGTGATCAAGTTATTCTTAAACGAATCTTTGAAAAGTTAAAAAATAAGTATCAAAAATCCTATTATTATGATTGATTTTTTCAATACTTTTATGCCAATTTCACAAGCTCAACTGTATTGACATCTTAGGGGATTTTTCAAAAAATCCTTTAAGAAATCATTCTTATTAAAAAGAAACTCC
>NW_016157925.1:166560-174435 GCF_001687245.7 Rhagoletis zephyria
AAAATATTTAAAAAAAAATCTGAATAAAAAGCTCAAAATTTAGGTAAATTAAAATTGGAGGTGTTTTTCTAAATTTTGTAAAAACGTTGATTTATATGGTTTTTATTAGATAAGGGACCATATTAAAAAAAAATGCTTGAAAAACATTACAAATATTTAAAACCAACCACCATACATCCACTTTTGACCGCCAGTGTAAGTATATTATGGTGCCACTAACCGTATGTGTAATCTACTCAGCTCTGTGTTTTTCATATTACTCATACGCCTGGTTGAGTTTCTTTGAAATTCATGAAACTTAACTGATACAAAAGGTATAAAGTAAATACGCTCTTTTGTTGAAAAATAGCAATCTACCAGACATTTTAATATGAACTGCTTATATTTTCTATTGAAAATGCGATCTATGCAGCGGGAATTCTAAAATTGCGTCAATAAATTTGAATACAGAAAATCCCGGCAAAATGCACGGACATTTGGTATTTACTAACTTTTCATTGTAAGTTTTATGATCTGCATCTGGTCAACACTGTTGTAAGTTTTGATTATTTATTGTTAGTTGCATTCCCATGCACAATAAGTTTTCGACAAAAATAAAGAAAACAACGATTTAACAGTTTGTACAGATGTACTTACTATACTAGATATCAGAATTGATATAATGGAGCACTCGAAAACTAGTATNATGATCTGCATCTGGTCAACACTGTTGTAAGTTTTGATTATTTATTGTTAGTTGCATTCCCATGCACAATAAGTTTTCGACAAAAATAAAGAAAACAACGATTTAACAGTTTGTACAGATGTACTTACTATACTAGATATCAGAATTGATATAATGGAGCACTCGAAAACTAGTATGTAACGTGAGCACACAGCCGTTGCTTAGAAAATGTAATGCAACAGCAACAATTCGAATCGGTTTGCAAAGACGCCGTCAGGTAATTGGCACTTTGTCACAGTCGTAGACACGCGCGCTCATCGCACATTGACAGCTAAGTGAAAAGCGCAGTGATTTTGCTAATCAAATGCTTGGATATTTACACACGTGATTATACATACTTACTCTAAATGCGTACATATGTATGTACGCCGGCATAAACACTTTTGAATATGCATTTTTATGAACATATGCATGTACATTAGAGTGCATCACCAAAAAAAATTGCGGTTTTTCCTCCGGGATTACAAAATCCTCCATTTTTGGAGGTATTTCCAAATCGGTCCAGCTCACTTAAATCTTAATATTTTTCCGAAATATTTTGGTGGACGTCTTAAAATATAATAGATACCGATTAGTTTTTGTATGGGGAGTGACGCTGTCTAATGTACATATGTATGTATATTCATAACTGTGCAATCAATTAAAATAGAAAAATGCTTCTTTGATTGGCGCCTTCTTTCTAAGAAATGTACTTTGCACTACTCCCAAAGCGTAAGTAAGTAAATGGAATTTCATTCAATTAGTGGGCGTGTTTGCAACAAAAATTAACAGCTGCTGATTTGATGACAATAAATACCAAATTGCTAATAGCAGCAGCCGATAAATAGTCGCGAATTTTTTCAATGAATTCGTGAAAGTAAACTTTTAATACAGATTTTTTACCGCTTGTATAACAAGTACTATGTAATTGTGTTTGTTCGCATGCGGCTACTACATATATATATATGGTTGAAATATAATTCAGCAGCTGAACCAGTTCGAGTTAATGTTTTCATCCGCGAGATTCGATGATGTCAATGCAAATGAGAAATTAGCGAAATTCCACGCTAAAACATTTGGCAAATATGTATTTATTTATGTTTAAAGGAACCGATATGGTAATATGGCAGTTCCAAGAAATATGAGTGCTTAAGGCCAGTATGCAGCTCTCAAGAGAACGGTCAAGAAAATAATTGTCTAACGGATTCTAGTTGAAGTCGATTAGCTGAATGGAAATACAATTTCAACAGATACCCTCGCAATTTCATTTATATTTGCTTTTTTTTACAACTCAAGTCTTCTTTTCCCAAAAACTAGTCGTACTAGAAAAACTTTGTATGTATGTATGTAAATGAACTTCAAATCAGCGCCAAAATTTTCAGAGTTCATACGGCACATATCGAGAGCTTATATTCAATACCCTCTCTTTTCACAAAAATGAGATTCTGATATAAAAATCCGCCCAAGACTTAACTGTCATCGGTGATATTCATGCTGACCTTGTATAACGCTTGACAGAAGAATTTACTCTTAAATTGCAAAGTCATAATTAACATCACACAGCAGTGTGAATGGGTGTGCTTTCTTCGAGCAGCAGCACTCTACGCGCCAACTTACCACGTCCTTTTTGCATAACTTACCTCTCATATCTGACACAGTAATTTACATATTTTTATTTAAAAAAATTTAAAATTTTAAATTGAAAATTTTTTTCAAAACTACATTACACAATTACAAATAAATTAAATAAATAAAATTACAAATAACACCTATGTACAACTAGAAAAAGCCTCAGATACCTCGAGTATCGCGAAACTTTGCATTGTTAGAATTTATATGAAAAATTATTTCATATTTAAAATTTTTAATTTTTTTCTTGGATTTTTTGCCAAAATCTATTTTTTATCATTAGTCGCACATGTTTAACAAAATGTCAAAATGCTTGTATTTAAAAAATTGTAATTTGTAAAAATAAATATTTTATTTTTTCAAAATATTTTATTGAATGAGACTTTCTTTGCTAACCGGTTCTCAACGAATAAATTAAAAAATATTTTTTTCGGAAATCTTAATTATTGTTTTTTTTTTTTATTGAATCACAATTTAATAAATAGAAACATTTGTGGGAATAAAGCAAAGAAATATTTTTTTACAAAAATTAAACGAATAAACCCTTTGAAGATATTTAATGTAATGGGCTATATTTTCTAAGATATTCTAGAGCGATGCATTTCAAATTTTGTCAGTCTAAGTGTAAGCATTTAATGTTGGGGAAGAACTACTTCGCAAATGTTTTCACATTCACTTTTTCTTATCTATTAGTTTTACCTCTTATCGAATTACTCACGCACTGTATTGAACTTTGCACACTCAAGTGCCGCCAAGGGCTTATTTATGTTTAATCGATAAAATCTACAGAAGCGAAAGCAAACAAAAAAAAACGAGATCAAAATAATCAATTGCTATATGAGCTTGTTGATATAAAAATAAAAACCTGCCTTTATCTAAGTGCGACATCTACATACATACATATGTGTGTAGGTTGATTTCCATATATGAAATCATACAATACTTCGCCATAAATGTGCCATCAATCTGCATTTGAATGGTTTCCTCACTAACGTCAACGGTAATTATATTTACATATACATATGTGTATGTAAACATGCTTGATGAAAGATGATATATGTACTTATATGAATAATATATATCGTCATTTTTACACACATATGTATGCAGTCAACTTGTTTACTCCACTTCAACGGCAATGGTTTTTGACCCGTTTGCTCGATTGGCGTTGAGAGCGTTGTACGCGCATTTGACAATAGCAAAGTAATAATAAATTTCAGGGCTATTTTATCACCACTAAACATTGTCAGCCAACCGACTATAAATATTTCAAAATAATTTGTTTTCTGACATGTTTTCTATGTGTTTGCTTTTTTGTTTATTTGCAAAAGGCAATGAAGATAATTTTTGCGTTAGTTTTTGATTTATCAGCTCTATGTACTAACTGCGTATGCTGAAATTGATAAAATAAATACTAATATTATTATTTTTTTTTTGTGATGATATCACTGCTGATACTTTCTAGTAGCTGAAATTTGTATCTGTAAACGTGACAAAAATCACATGCTGGGATTCACTTCATTTAATCATTTCATAAGGCTTCATTCAATCTCTTGCTCCTAAGAAGGCTTCACTTTCTATTTCGCACACATTCTTTGAAAGCTGCATCAACTATAATTTTAGGCACAGTTTATAGTGCAAAACACCGCATATTTATATACATACATACATTTGAAACATGCATATCATTTGGCAAAAATTTATTGCATAATATTTTCATTTCAAGCACCCAAGCAGGCGTCAACTGCTTTCGATCGATTAACTGTTGAAAAAAAGTCATAAATAGAAATAATAATATATCTCCAAGATATATAGCGACGAAAACATCTGGAATTATGTGAAATCGTACAACTCCTCGTTGTAATTTATGTATTTACGGAGAAACTCTAAAAAATAATTACTCACATATGTATATATATTCGAGTACAATGAGCGTACCTGAGAAAAGCAGTTTTTAACCGGTTCTGACGGTGGCCGTAGGTGGGAGTGCTACGTATAACTAGCTGCGGCCCAGGGAATAACTAGTCTTAGCTCACTCTAGCGAAGTAGTCAGATGTCTCATTGCCAGGTATTTTTGAGTGGTCTGGCACCAAAAAAAATAAAAAATTCGTTATGTTTTCCACCATGATTTAGCTGAGGCTTTAAGTACTGAACTATATAGTTTACAAATAGTTAGAGGACTATCCAATGTCCGGAGTGAAGCTTGGCTACCACNATGAGCGTACCTGAGAAAAGCAGTTTTTAACCGGTTCTGACGGTGGCCGTGGTAATATAATAATAGATTGGAGCGTACGCATATGTTAGAGTTTGGCGGAGCTTCTCCTCCGATTTGTGGCGTGGGCCTTAATGTTGTCACACAAAGCGGAGGGACCTACACTTTTACGCCGACTACGAACGGCGATTGTATTTTTATGAGCACCTGTTTTTCATGGCAGAAATACACTCGGATGTTTGCCATTGCCTACCGAGGGGCGACCACTACTAGAAAAAAACCTTTTATTTTATTTTTTTATGTTAAGTTGAACCGGGCTTGAACCCAGGCCCTGCGAAATGGTAGCGTGCACTGCTAACCCTACACTACAGCGGCCGCAACTACAGACATGAAAATTCCTACTACCCTTCATTCTACTTTCCACCACAAGTCTATGAGGACCAGCGTTGCCGCGAGCTTGAAAAAAAATATCAGTTCCCAAGCAGAAATAGTATCAAACGTATCAAGACTAGGGATGTTAATTTTTCGGCTTTTTACCATCCTGGGATTTTCGGGATGGCGTTGTCACAATCCCGGGATCCCGGGATCCCTTTTCAACAATTTTAATGGAAAAAATTGCTTCTATATTGTTTGAGAAGCTCTCATACCATGAAATAAATAATAATAAATGAGTTTAAAACCTACTTTTTTATTTAAAGTGGCATTTTTTATTTTTTCTCTCTGGCCGCAGGATTTATTTTGAAGGACTTTGTAATTTCAAAGATATGATTAATCCCAAAAATTCTTAAAAAAATCTATGCAATGTAGAATAAAAATATGGGTAACAAATGCAGTAAGAAATTTATTTAGAATTTAAAAAATATAGCTTTTTTGATTGCACCAGAAACTTGAATCTGTTTAAATTCTACAGGATTTGCTCATTAATTTTATTCTATCACTTAAAAATGTATTGAAATTTTTATGAGATAGGGCGTTTTTGAATCGGCAGCTGATATAGGGCGTTTTCGAAACGAATTTTAAAATAGAGCGTTCATCAACCAAATTCTGAAATAGGGCGTTCTTGAAAAGATTTTTGAGATAAAGCGTTTACGTATTGGCTGCCGAGATAGGTCGATCTTCCACTCAGCAGTCGGTATGAAGTAATAATGCTTTTTAGAAACAAAAATAAATAAGTCTGATTTTTTTACAAAAAAATCATATCAGATAAACACTTTTTTGAGAAATGTTGTATATTTCTTGCTACTTACTGTGAAAAAATTTAAATCGTAATATGTTTACGTACTACTCGTACCTATGGGTTAATCCGTCTACATAGATAAGCGTATAGGATCCCATAGAAGCGTAATAAACAAAAAACGTTTTATTGCGAAAACAGTATGAAACTGTAGTCATATTTGTGTATAAAAAGATGCTTGGAAATAGGTAAACATTTTTTCCATGGAATCTTGATAAAAAGCAAAAAGTTAACTTTGAAATAAAAAAAAATAAAATTAAAAAAAAAAATCAGTAGAAAATATTGGCTATAAATCAATATTTTAGCTAGAAAAATTCTATTTGCTGAAATTTGTGTGAATAAGTATACTTACACTGCCGGCAAAAAGTATTAGCGCAGCAAATTTTTCACAATATATGCAACAATTTTTATTTAAATATTTTTCAACAAAAAACATAAAAATATAATTCCTAAACTTTGTGAAAAACTCGCGAAAATTCAGAAACTTTTCAACTTTTTAACCAGATTTTTTAGAATTTATATAAATATGCAGTTTTGCCGCCCATTAAATTCTAGTAAAAAATGCTAGTTTGGAGTTAGTCAAAAATCGGATTGATTTTTGGGATTTTTTTTTTTTTTTTTGTTGAAGGTGTTTTGCATTTTTTTCATACAAAGTATTTTCAAAAAAAATAAAAAATGTTGTATGAGAGAGACTACGTGCAAAAAATGCCAAAAATCAACGGTAATTCCTTGCTACTTAAGACTTGTGTTTTGATATATGAAAATTGATTGGGCTACTCGAAAAAATTCTAAAAAATCTGATTAAAAAGTTGAAAATTTTCTGAATTTTCGAGAGTTTTGCACAAAGTTTAGGAATTATATTTTTATGTTTTTTGTTGTAGAATGAACCATATTTTAATGAAAAATTGGCGGAAAAGTATTAGTATAAAAATTGTTGCATATATTGTGAAAAATTTGCTGTGCCAATACTTTTTGCCGGCAGTATATATATGTATATACATACATATACCACTTTTTGGGCACTCTGAACTGACGCTTCCGATACATATTTTCTAAGCGCTACACACTCCTTGACTGCCCAATATCGGCCAAAAACATGGCGATAAACGACCATCGTCTTCTTTTCCATATATGTAGCGGCAATTACCACTCAGACAACTACTCAATTTCTCTGTATTATCTGTAGTGAAACATTAATGGCCTTGTCTTGGCTGAGTACTGATAGGCACTAAAAACCACTTTACTACCTACCGTTCACTTTATCACTACCAACATCGCGTGTGAAAACCAATCTAAAGGCCAATAAATAGACGCTTATCATTTAAGAAATATATACCATGTACTCCTCCTATTAGCTGGAAATATGGCAGGCATAAAATACTCGCAAACAACAAACAAAAACCCCTCATTCCTTACACTCTGCCCATCTTATTCAGCGCCACTGCAACTTTAATCAATTATCTAGGCGTCCCTCCGCATTGGCAATCAATTGCCGTTAGATAACAGCTCTTTCGCAATCGTCAAATCAACGCGAGCTACAAGTATTTAAATAGCTGCTACTCAAACTGACCGGTATAATAAACAAGTAGTCATTCGTAGAGTCAACAACATGGTGAGAAGTACATTTTTGGAGCGTTATACAGAACGGCGTAAAAGTCTACTCTCCTGGCGGCGACGTAGCAGTTCAGTGAGTGTACAAACAAATGGACACATTGCATAACCAATTCTGTGCATATAATTATTCCATTTATAATGAAATATTTGAAAAAAATTTCAGTTATTATACTAGCTCTAATAAGTATGTATACCAATTGTGTGAAATGCAAATGAATGAGTTAGCGGTGTCCAATACTTTCGTACAAAACGGTGAGCACAAAAGGTGCACGTAGGGTAAAACGTGTTCTATAACACGCGATTTTTTTTATTCCAAATTCAAAGTGACACATTTTCTTTGTTGCTAAACTATGCATGGGCAGAATTTTCAGAAAGTCACAAAAAATAGGTCATTGACGAAAAAAGGGTCACCATGTTTCTTGCTTTTCTATACTAATAAAATAATAAATCTTAGATTTTAACTGTAATACGTTGTAAATAAAT
>NW_016157925.1:174460-183484 GCF_001687245.7 Rhagoletis zephyria
TCATGTTATGTTGTG
Organism: Rhagoletis zephyria; assembly: GCF_001687245.7. NCBI lineage: Eukaryota > Metazoa > Arthropoda > Insecta > Diptera > Tephritidae > Rhagoletis > Rhagoletis zephyria. The sequence goes on from NW_016157925.1 coordinate 174,476, forward strand.
TTATGTTATGTTATGTTGTGTTATGTAATGCTATGTAATGATATGTAATGTTATGTTATGCTATGTTATGTTATACCGTGCTAAGTCATATTATGTTATGTTATCTTATGTTATGTTATGTTGTGTTGTTTTGTGTTGAGTTGTGTTATGTGGTGTTGTTATGTTATTTTATGTTATATTCTGCTATGTTGTTCAACGCATTTCACCTCAATTCAGTTCAATTAACTCAACCCGGCTCAACTCAGCCCACCTCAGCTCCCCTTATTTTAAAAGGTTGAATTTCAACCGCTGGGCGAACACTAGTAGTTATTTATTTTAAACCAAAAGATTATTGTTTACATAACATATTTCTTGTACATATGTGTAAACAAACATGACAGCTGCAGGAGAAGAGTTGCATTTCCTTTTAAGTTTTAAGTGCTCTTTTCGTATCTACTGGATAATATAGTAATAATAATAATAATAATAATAGATTGGCGCTTACTCATATGTTAGTGTTTGGCCGAGCTTCTCCTCCAACTTGTGGCGTGCGCCTTGATGTTGTCACACAAAGCGGAGGGACCTCCAGTTTTACCCCGACTCCGAACGGCGATTGTATTTTTATGAGAAGCTGTTTTTCTTGGCAGAAATACACTCGGAGGTTTGCCACTGCCTGCCGAGGGGTGACCGCTGTTAAGAAAAAACCTTTTTCTATATTTTTTTTACGATGTTGCTTTGACCAGGACTTGAACCCAAGTGCTGATGAGTGGAAGCGCGCACTGCTCACCACTACACCACAGCGGCGTATCTACTGGAGGAAATATTTTTTTTTTATAATCATGGTTCTGTTAAAATTTCCTAAAATAATTTTTGGAACAGGCCAAAAGTCGCACTTAGTTTTGGAAAAGGATAAAAAAATCAAAATTTTGAAAAAGCCGGATCAAAGGGTATTGGCTCTTAAAAACCCCAGTGGGAAAATATAATGTATAATAATCGAGAAAATAATCAGTAAAACAACCCTCTGTGAGTGCCAGGAGGAGGGTTGTCACTCTAATTGGGCTTATTCTAACATTTCACTAAATAAAGTGTCTGTTAAACCAACTTCTGTTCCGGCTGCAACTGTAGAGACTCGATAGTTTCACTTTCGCATATTGAAGCTGAAGTAATTAAATAATAAAAAAAAACTGTTAATTACGTTATCCATTAGTTAGAAATATCAAAACTGCGCTTATTTGTCATTTAAAATGGTGCAATACCTCTTGATTTGTTTTTTATCTTTAAAAATTAAAAAAAAAACACTTAAGACAAAGCAATGAGTAATGCCCCATTTTTACTAGGCATTAAAATGATAAAAAAAAGTGTGCCATTTAAAAACGTGTGCCATGTGGAAATGAATTTTATGACAATTTTTCTTAACGCAATGGCGCAGGTACTTTTTAATGCCCAATTTTGTCATTAAAAGTTTTGTCATTTAATGCCATGCGGAAATCAATTTGTGGGACAGTTTTCAAAGACAAGCATATTTAGTTAATCAGAAATTTGAGCGTCTAATTTTTCGAAACAATTCTGCTCCAAATTCTTATAAAAAGGCTACAAGAACTGTTTTCTTTTACCAAAATGCTCTAAAGTCTGATTTTTAATACTTTTTCAAATATCAAAAAAGGGAAGTATTTGGTCTCGTTACTTTTTTACCTTTGATTACAAAACCGACATTGTTTTGCTCTGGTATCTAAAAAATAAAGCTTTGCATCGAAATTTCTAAATTTTCCATTCCCCTTGCAACGATTTTATGACAATTCGTATTATAAGTAATTCGGCAAAATATTTGTGATTTCTCTTGAGAGCTGCCAATAGCCCTTAACCCCTTACTTATATACAAGCCCACCATAAATGGGTGTCTAACAACCATGCGGGGGCGTTAACTGAGGCTTGTCGTTGAGCAAAGTCGTCGTCTTTACCTATTTTCATATAAATTGGTTTTGGAAATCAATTTAAATTCCATTTTCCCCTCGGATTGTTCTGATCAACTGGCTAAGTAGTAAGTGTATTTTGTATAACCGTTTGATCCTAATTTAAAAATAGTATACTTTTCCTCCCATCTTCAAGCTGTTTGTCCAAAAAAAAAATCTCTCAGTTTTCAGCTAGAACCACTTGATAGTTGTAGAAAACGATGCATCTATTATGCATTTTAGGAAAAATTTGTTTTCTATACAAACCTTTTCAGCGTTGCATTATCCTCAGTGTAAACATGACTCAAGATTGTTTACGATATTATAATCAATTGTACTCCTTCATAAGGCAATCAATTTTCTTAAGTAAATATTTTGGAACCACAAGCAAAGAGTGCCGCAATAAATATTTACTCTTTACTTAAGTTGGCAAAGGCCGTTTGACAAATTACTTTTGATTTTCTTATAATGACAAAGAAGATAGTTACTGAAGTGGCGCTGTTTGTAACTGCTTACATGCAATATTGCTTACAGAAAGATACTTACAGCTATCAAAAAATATTTGAAATACTTGTAAGTATTTTTTTTTAAGTACCATTAAGACAGCGCACTAGAAACTAAAGTGTCCAGCCACTTGTCAATAGCTCTCACATTACAACATACTTTTGTACCAACTTACATTTATATTAAAAAATAAATAAAATAACAGTTTAATTTTAATTGCAAAACAACTATGAATATTGTGAAATACTTGCACACTATTGGTATTTTATTACCAAGCGCACTTACTACATTGTAGATTCACTTTTATTTACTACTAACAATTTTATAGTAGTTATTCGCTTGATTACACTAATCGCTCTCAATTTATTCGCTCACTCGTCGCTTGACGGCACATTTTTCGAAATATGTAGCAAGAACAACCGTTTATTGCACAATTTTCTAAAATTAATATGAAATCTAGCATGCCAATGTGTACATTAGACCGTACTACCGTGCCAATCAAACAAAAAAACACGCTGCACCCCCCTGAGTCTTGAAGTATTTTTACAAGGCAATTTTTAGAACAATATTTTTTGCCGGGCTTAGGGGTGGGGTCGGCTTTTTACAGTTTTCGGAGTATTTTGGCAATTTTTTTTTTAATAGTTCTATTGAAAAAAGTTATTATGTTTTAATAAAGTAAGTAGGATGGGTACGTTAGGGTGTTACGCATGAAATCTGGCGGGTAAGTACTTGAACCGGGTACTTGAGGTCAAAGAACTTTGTCTCCTCGAAACAAGAACATCGATAAAGCACACTTTGAAATACCAAAGATATGATGAAAAATGTAAAGACAACCCCTACATTCGGCAATAAAACAATACATACATACATATGTATATGCTACCGTCATTAGACCATTATCTATGAAGGCACCCAGCAATCGATCGATCGGTAAACATTTAACCTTTTCATGCACTCAGCTCATCATTTACTCATGGCCCTTTTGTCATACATATTGTGCAAGATTTTCTTTCAAACCTACATACATAAACACCAATTCGCATAACGCGCTGCAGTTGACATAATTTTTACTGTTTTATTTCTCTTATTATATTTTATTTAAATATGCATTTATCGATATATTTTGTTTAACTTAGTTATGCACTTTTCTTTACTGTCACCAGCACCTACTTGGAAAAAAGCCACTGACGAAAGTTAAAAGAACTACACAAATATTGTTATGAATATTTTCATGATAACCCCAGCCAGCAGAAAAACGCACTTTTTGCCGAAAGTACAGTTTTCGTACATTTTTTGTTTTCGAAAAATGTCATCATCTTATTTAAAAATAATAATTTTAAAACATTTNGTTTTCGTACATTTTTTGTTTTCGAAAAATGTCATCATCTTATTTAAAAAAAATAATTTTAAAATATTCGTTCAAACTGAGCATTTGAAAACATGTATACATATTCGTCAGTAGTTGAGTGTGCAGAGAAGTGTGCTACTATTTCTTAGCTTTCAGGAGGTCCCAGGTTCGAATTCCGTCAGAAGCAACACATTAAAATTAGTTATTCAAATTGATATAATTGCTGAATGTTAAATTTGTTTGGTTTCCGAAACTATGAAAAAGTTTCTGTGACGTTCATAATGAAATCGTTTTCAACGAAAAATTGTATCAGACAAATTTCAGGAAAATAGCCGAAAGCGCATCCGTTTTACAACCATTTTCGATAGTTTTCTGCACATACGTTTCGGATGAACACTTTAGTGGGAGAATTGATCTGAAAAACGTCCGAAAACAGAATCGGAAAACGGATGAAACATTTTTTATACGAAATTGTTACCAATTTTGGATACGTTTCCGGATATTTTGCTGGCTGGGATTACTTGTGCATACATGCATAAATATTTATGTGTGTTAAGCCGGTTAGTGTTTCGTATGTGAATATGTTATTAGTTTTTCTTAAGCTTTCACTGAATACTGACACGCACATTAAAGCACAAATTCAATTCTACATTTTTTATTTACCGAACGAATACGAAATTTTTTAGTATAGGAGCAAATCTCACGGGTTGTTTTTTTTCCTTTTCGGTGTCACTTCCTTGTTACGCCAGAAAAAAACGCTTCTTGCGTTCATTTCAATAAATGGAGTTCCAGAAATAAATACCATAAAAAATAAATCAAATACACATACAAAATCGTGGAATTTGCTCATATACGTACCTGTAAACTGCGGATAAGCTGATGGCAGAATTTCGCTCGCTTGCTTGGGGCAATTCCTGCAATGCCTTTCAACTCACCACAGTCCTTCGAAATACCAAAGCCTTTCGTAATACAATTTTCAATTCTGCAACCATAATTAATTGAAAGATCATTTAACGAGGAGGTCTTAGCGTTATTCTGTTTGTCTTTTAGCAATAATTATTATTTTTTTAGCAATAAGCAAATGAAATACATTTTCTGCCACCAGCTATTTATTTTTAGTTAATCTAAAATTTTAATTCCCTTTTTTATATTAAACAGATTATGCGCCAATTTTGAATAATATTCATTATAATTTTTTGGTACTTACATTTCACTTCATGTAAATTTATTTACTAAAATATTCAGTTTTCTTAAGTAATTTCTATAGCAATTCAATCAACTTTTAAGTTGTAGCGTGCAATAAAAATTATTTATTCATATACAAGTATTTATATAGGTTTATCATAAAATCATTTACCTAAATCTATTTTAGTTTCAGTTTTTCTTTCATTTTCAATCAATTATTTAAACAAAATGTATGATATTAAATAATTTTCGAATTTCTGTTGTAAAAGTTTTTGTAAAGCACCAGCAATCATTACCAAATCAATAGTAGTTATTGTACTATGTATTCACTTAATAATCACGCAATAAATATTTATTATCCACCTTATTATATATGTATTTGTGATATTTGTATATCAGCAAATTGTTTCACTTGATTGATTAATTAAATTGAATTGAACTGAATTGATTGATTGATTGACAATGTAATTGTACATACCTGTATTTGATTTGCTAGGTTATGTTTACTTCTTTCTTCCTTATTGAACAAACAAAAAATCGAAGAAACCCAACACACAGACTTATGTCTTTTTTTTACATTTTATTGAAGAATTTACTAAATGTCGTTTTGGTTTAAATTTTTCTCCTCCTTCCACGCTATAGGTATTGTCTATGAGCACAGATGATTACCGCAAGGCTTCATTATTTGCTACCGGTTCCTTTGACCTGGACTTCCCCATACCAGATCTAATTGGCACAACAGAAATCCTCACAGAAGAGCATCGGTAAGTTGTGAAGTAATATTTTATAAGTAGTAATAAATTCGAATGCAGCACTTTTCTATAGTTATGTAGCCGAACAGTGGGTGTAAAGATTTATTTTAAAACTCAAAAAAGAAAAGCATTTTAACATCTTTTTTAAAAAGTTGACAAATATTTGATATCCAAAGTCTCGTCAATTACTGTTTAAATAGTCTTAAAAAAAAAGAATGAAAGTCATTTATAATTATTGAGCTAAGAAAATGCCCTCTCTTGAATTCTAAATCGAGATTCCGTTTCAAGATTCTGGGGATTTTGTGTACTCATACTAATTTCCATATTTTATATAAACCATGTAAACTGATACATAGACTTTTCGAATTAAAAGTATGTATGTGTCTAGGATTTCTTCAAATTTCATTTCTGGAAATATGTTTAAAATGCTTTCGAAGGAACTTACGACAGTTCCGATTATTTCCTCTCGACTTGCTGCACCTATTAAAGGGAATCGGATAAATTAGACGACTTTTCCTGTTTTTTTTTTTTGTAAAAGCGGGATTAAAAAGGAAACCTTCGCAAAGCGTGTTTTATGTCTTTCTCGCCAATATTTTTCAGTAGTCAAAACTAGACAAAAACAAAGCTTCCCCGATTCCCATTAGCACTATAGTCTATAAATATAAGCTCAGTTTAAAAAACGAACCTAATCAAGTTTAAAGTACGTCTATCTTTTCTATTCATATTTTAAATAAAATTAATAACAAAAACTACAAACGAATGATGTAACTTTTTTAGGTACAATCTGTCTCATTTAGGTGCGTTTATTTTATGGTATTAGGTACAATCTGAAATTTCCATTTTTCATCCCTGCATTACACTGTTCGGCAGTCGGCTGGGGAATTTACGACACCAAGCTTTTCGGGAAGTTTGGATTGTATACAGAAGAGTAATTGCTCAGTTTTCCCAGGTTGGCGATTTTAAGGGTTTTTTTCAACTTGAAGTTTATGGTCGCAGAGTAGCTATTTAAACAATTATTGAATCTGCAAATTCATGTTTGCAAACAAAACCGGCCGCTGGGTGCGATTTGGTGCTCTTTGGTGGAAAAAAAACATGAAGGAATATTGTTTAGAAGCATTGTTGAGAAACACTGTTTGCACTGTTCCTTCATGTTCCTCCCATGGTTTTTTTGCATCATAGCGCATCCAGCGGTCGTTGTTGAAAAAAATAAATTGCACTTTCAGATTCCTCGGACCACAGAGCCCTCGGACCACAGAAGCCCCTAAAATTTCCATTTAAATTACTTTTAATTGTTTAAATGCTGCTCTGCCACCACAAAGTTCAAATTGAATGAAAAAAATGCTGAACTGTAAATGCTAACAATGTATTTGTTTACTAACATGCCGCCTATCATGGAAAAACAAAATAACATGAAATGTCATTGGGACAAATAATCAAAATTTTAATTTGCATCCCTATCTGATTTCATCGGCAATAAAATCACTAAAATTATTCAATTAGCTGTGCACATTTGAAAAACCTTTATTTGAATTTTTAATTAAAACGGCAATATTTGAATGACGTATGTGCAAACACACATACATGTACATATACATATCGACGTTTAAAGTACAAAACCGCATATCGTCATTCTGCAAAACCGCATAACTGACATTTTTTGGCAAAAATTGGATTTGCTCACACAAGCTCTTGGCTCATGCCTTATCCATTCGTCCTTGAATATACTAGCTAGAAATGCGATTGTTTTATAAAAAAGAGAATCATTTTGAAATATGAGTGTTCTTACACTCTAGAAAATAATTTATGCTACCTCACATACGCGGTTTTGCATTTTTTTGATGTGCGGTTTTGTACTTTAAACTACGATATGTACCTTCATATGTATGAATGTACATTTGTCACGAGATTGTATTGAAAAAAACCGGTTATTATAATTTGCATAAGCAAGTGCAAGCTTACTAACAAACATAAATTATCCAATTCATTGCGGCATCAATGCGCTGAGCTTTGACAAAATCAGTTTATTAATGTAGTTACTTAAATTTAATTAGTTATTAAAATAAAGTGCATTGTAAATAAACAAATGCCGTACCATTTGGTAACATGTTACAGTATTACTTACTTACATACCCTTATTTTTGTTTTCGTTTTTTTTTTTTTTAGTGAAAAACTTTGTGGACACCTACCCGCACGTGCTGAAGGCTACTCGTGGTCATTGATTTTCAGCACATCCCAGCATGGTTTCTCGTTGAATTCACTTTACCGAAAGATGCAGAAACTCGAAAGTCCTATACTAATTGTTATACAGGACACAGATAATAATGTAAGTGACAAAAAATTAAGGTTTTTTTTATATATGTAAGTACGAGTATCATTAATTGTTTCTCTTTCCTCCCATAGGTTTTTGGCGCACTAACATCCTGCTCGCTACATGTGTCCGATCACTTTTACGGCACCGGCGAATCGCTGTTATACAAATTTAATCCCAGCTTTAAAGTGTTCCATTGGACGGGCGAGAATTTATATTTCATTAAAGGCAATATGGAGAGCTTGTCGATTGGTGCTGGCGAGTAAGTAGAGTATTTCATTTTAGAAGATTTTTATTTTTTATTTTTTGAAGATGGTTTGTTGGGGCTAGTTAATGTGCAAAAGAAAATTTTAAAAATAGCTTATAAAAAGAGGAAATTTATAAAAGAGGGTTTGGGAACTAAATTTTGAAAAATATACAAAGTCGGACATAAAATAGGGTCGCGGCAGCTTACAAAATTTTGGCTATTGTTGTGCTTTTGTTTATTTAATGTTTATATTTTTTTTGTAAAAGTGTAGCTCGTTATCTAACAAAAGCCATGTAAGTCTAAATTTCGAACTTTGTACGAAATTTAAAAAGAAATCTACGAAGTCTTTGTATGTATGGAGTTTTCCTCCCTGACTGGAAATTTACTTTTATTACGCCAATCCTTAAAAGTGGTAATACAAATTTTATTGAGAATTGCAGATTGATTTCTAAGCTTACCGCTGCCTTAAAACTGATTGAGTTCATAGTTAAAGACAAAATGCACTTTGCTGTTAAAAATTTATTATGGGTTCATTTTGGGTAGTAGATCTACCAATTTAACTGCTTTTATAGAGGACTGTTTGGAAACTATTCAAAAGGGATTCCAAGTTGACGCTATATGTGACCTGGTCTACGGAAAGGGGGCTTAGGTGTCAAAAAATCAATTTTCACTTTTTGGTTGATTCGGATGGAAGATGAGATGCTTTTTCACGTGGTGAAAAGCAGAAAATCCTAACT
>NW_016157926.1:0-16172 GCF_001687245.7 Rhagoletis zephyria
AATAAAGTTAAATTTCGCAGGCCTGTGTAATTGAATGCTTCACTAGCGAGTCGATTAACTCCATCAACAATAAGTTAAGAGATGTGATCAAATAAAGTACACTATTTTTTTTAAATATTATTTGACGAATAAATTTGTATATCGACACCTTTGTAGAAGATCAACCTATCCCGGTAGCCAGTTCGAAAACGCCCTATCTCAACATATTTTCAATATATTATCAGTTGAGATAGGGAGTTTTTAAACCAATTTCTGAGATAAGGCGTTCTTGAAAAATTTTCCGACATAAGGCGTTTTCAACCAAATTCTAAATTACGGCGTTCTTCAACCAAATTCTCTTCTTGCTTGAGCCAAGCGGGCAATGCGATTTGTCGATAGGAAGCAAAACGCCATAAATTTGAATTTATTTTCCATTCGTTCTGTTCTGGTTAATTGAAGAATAAATATTGTTTTGATTTACAAACCCGCAATTTAATTTTTTATATTTGCATTTTAATATTATTTATTATTAGTAAATTCCCATAAGCGGACATCTCCCATAGACGGGAAAAAAGTAAGTGACCATCGATATCCGCTTATAGCCTATTCATTATACAAAGTTATTATACATAAATATAAAAGTTACGAACATACCAGGTGCTTTGGCACTTAAGTTAGAGATTTTTCAAAAGGTGGATTTAATCGATTTGGAATTTGAGGCATTCAATATCTTATTTTTTAAAATATCTAGGTATGTTAAATTATAATACAGCTGTTTTTCTAGCACTTCCAGATCTATTTTTCAGAATTTTTAATGATTTCCATGAAAAGATAAAAATTAATTAACTTAAATTACGGCTTGGATTTTTTTATAATTTTTTCGTAGCTGAGTATCTAAGACCTACTGTATACATGTAAGGGGATGTTGGGATGCACTTGGGGACTTTCTCCTGCTCTTTCGTAGTGGATATTGACGGCAATCGTTAAGCCAACACTATTTTATGGGGTTTTGGCACGGTGGACAGCAACGGAAAAGAAAACATACTTTAAAAGTCTGGAGAGTGTTTACAGGCTCTCAATGATCAGTATAACAGGTGCCTTGAGGACAAAACCGACGGCGGAGCTGCACGCAATCTTGCACATGCCACCAGAGGACTTCGTAGCCATGAAGATACAACTGAATTTACAACTGCCGCGAGGATTTATGCCGCAGCGCAGCTTGGATTCGAAATGTATGGTCACAGTAGTATAGCGTCATCCTTTACTGGGCGAATAGACTGCGTAATCCCGCGTCTGTGTTTCGAAAGGTTTCTAAAAGCTACAATAGAAGTTTACGGTTGGCGTAAGGGCGTGGAGTGGAAAGGGAACGCAACGCACGTTTTCACAGACGGTTCTAAAATGGACGAAAGAGCAGGGGCTGCATTATATTGTATAGAACTGGTAGCTAATAGGTCCTTTAGGCTACCAAATCACTGCAGTATATATCAATCAGGGGTCTTTGCAATAAAGCGGCAGAAATACTGCATGAAATTAACCCGACAAGCGATTAACTAAACATATACATAGATAGTCAGGCGGCTATTAAGGTTTTACTTTCATATGAACCAAATTCGACGACCGTCGACGACTGTAAGGAGGCTATAAGAAGGCTAGCTGTGGCTAAAACGCTCCACCTAAGATAATTATCTTTATATATTATAATTAGAGGGCTGACGGTATAGCCAAGTGGGGCGTCCTCTTAGACGCCTCACTAATGACAAATATACCAATTCCTCTTGAGGAAATCAAAAGGGTTGCAGACTAGCAAAAATTATGTTTAATTCGTACGATAGGAAACTTACTAATCTCCTAACATTAACAAGACGAACAGACTCGAGGCTCGTGATAGGATTGTTAACAGGGCACACGCATTAAATTAGGTCTAATAGAGGACAAAAATGCAGGAAATGCAACTATCATAAGAAAACCGTAAACGCTATGGACGCTATATATATTCGTCTATGTGAGACCTCTTATGGCCAGCCAGCATAACTTACCCTAATTGCTAATTAAGTAATCTTTTAAGCGGAAAATTAGCGCGGTCTGAGTAATAAAGAATATACACGAAAAATTTTGGTCAGCCGAAAATCATTATAACAACATATTAACAACCTAAGCTTACTATATTAAACAAAAAAACTTTTTTCAATTATCTTCATTATAAACAAAATGGCGCCATTTACATTTGAGCCCTCTCATTAAGCTACGGACACCCGTTCTTGTGAGGGTATACACTGCCCTCTATCAATTAATTTTGAAATGCTGCTAATTTTGGATGTCTTCTTTCGTTTTTAACTATTTTCTTTCAATGATTTTTTTTGATGGGTTGTTGTCCTTTTGAATAATATCTACTCCTTATCTGACATACCAGTTCATGTCAAGAGGGCTGTAATGGCTCAATGCTAAATCGGGTCAGAACAGAACTGGTTTATGAACGGCAGCAAATGTTATTGCAAACACTTCTTCAGATAAATTTATTGATTTTTATAGCGCACACGTGCCACACTGGCAGATGGCTTGCCACACCAAGTATATATTAGGCCAAAAAATAACAAAAAACAAGGAGCTTGTCCAACGTTTTTAGCTTGAAGACATCTTGGGCTCCATTTGTCTGTGTTGCATTATAAAACTCCTCCACCACACATACTTTTTCTTGCTTTTTGCATAAAATTTGCTCCACAAGCTCACACTACAAAAAGTAGATACGCGAAATTAATATCGACAATATACCCTATGAATATGTGTACTTACTTTATATTTACAGTGAGTTTTACGCAAGTGAGGAGTAAACATAGTCAACTAGTTTATTTTCGTGTCCATTCTTTAAGTGGCTTGATAACATGCATATTTCAGAATTTTTAACAATTCGAAGTTAATGCTAATTATTTGCGGCACACTAAGAAAAATGAAAACAGAATTTCCTCAGAAAATGTATGTGATGGAATTTTTTTAAATTATTTTTTCGTAGCTTAATACCTTTCATATTTTCTTAGAACATTTCATGGCCAAAAAAATAAAAATTAATAAATAAATTAAGTAATACATTTTTTTACTAAAATTGCAATAATCTTCTAAAGTATTAGTCCTACATAATAAGGTATATGGACCTTTTTTGTAGGGAATCGAAGTTAGCTAAGAAACATTTTTTTTAGTACTTGAACTTTGATGGACTTGAGCGAGCCTAGGATAGTGCCACAGACCTAGACTCAGGGTCGACGGCTATCAATGCCGATGGTTCCAAGCTAAACTAAAAAGTAGACTCCTGGATTCACTCCAGCTAACTCGCACTAAGCCTCAGTTTTCGCTTATCGGACCACTGCAGCGTATTTCAGGCAGAGCTTGAGAACATAATGGGGTCCGCTCGGTGGCTCATAGCTCCGTCCTTCCAGAACGGCCTATCGCTATATATTCTGACAGCCGAGCTGCTAGTAAATCCCTAAAATGCAACGAACCAAAGTCCAAGGTCGTCATAAAATGCAGTAGGATTCTCAGCATACTGCAACTGCATGGCTGGTGAGTTGACAAGAAAATGGGATGAAAATGTTAAGACGTGGGCAAACCTTAACCTCCTGCAAACGCAGATTAAAGACTGAACTCATCAAGGGGGTAAATACCAGTTCTGCCGTTAATCCCACATGTCTGACTACCAGACAAATTAAGCCAATAGTTGATGTAAAGCGTTCTAAAGCTCCCAAATAGTTTGAGCACTTCTCTCTCAGAATAATAGTCGAGATAATAAATAACAGGACACTTAATTTTGCGCATGAATGAAAAGATACGATAAAGAATCTTCCACTGTTCCGACCTGGCCAAGACGCGCAACCAATTCTTCAACAACTACTATTCAGACTGTTTAGCTGCCTTGTACTCAGCGAATAAATATTCTGATCGTGTAAAATTTCACGTTTTTGTAAGGTTCCAAAATTGGGGTCACGATGACCCTTCTGTAAAGTAAATGACGCAATGAAATGTTCTACAAAAATATTCCTCGGAAAATTTTTATATTTACTCTCAAAGTATTTCGCTCAGATGGTAATTTTAATATTTTTCCAAAAGCATTACGAAGTCAAATTTAAAACTTTTCCCTCATATAAAAACTGACCTGGTACTGCAAAATGCTTTGCCCCCCAGGCAACGTTCCGCACTTTGTTGGGTTGAGTTTTTTAAGCGACCTCAAAAAAGTATGAGGTTATCTATTCGACATGTGGCTTTGTTAATTTTATGTTGGTCCACGGATAACTTCTTTTTTGTGAACCGATTTGAATGATTCTTTGGCCTTAGATTAAGGACAGCCCACAGTGGTTCCATTTACATTTTATCAAACATGTCTACCAGACATGGCTATTTTTATCCTGGGCATTTTGGTAAAAATTACGATAGAGGTATAATTCTCAACTCGATAACTAAACATTTTCCCCATTGAATCACCAATCTTGGAAAACTTTACAATACAGAGGTGAGTATCTTCACCCGGTAGGACCCAGGTTCAGGCAACATCTGTTTGGAGGCGAGGAAAAACTGTAGTGCCTTCCATTTTCCCACTGACACCAAGACGCACATAAAAAATTGAAGGAAAAACTCGCCATATTATACATACATATGCGCCATATTAAAACAACCCCCGAGGGTCCGCCACTGACTGACACGTAGTTTAACCCCCAAAACGCCCCCCGCTGGATCCGCCACTGACATAGACATATGCAGAGTATGTATGCACATATATAAATAGTTAAGTTTTGATGGGAATAAGTTTTTGTGAAAAATTCTGGTAGTGCCTATCGGGGAAATATGTACAAATACCTATACATATAAAATTTTCGATACGTATGTATATATATGCACATATGCACATTCTCCATACTGTACATACTTATCGTTAGTCCTCTGCAATAACGACACAATTCAAAAAAAGAAACCCCTTACTACTGTTAAGTGGCTCATGTCTCAGAGCCTTATATAATTCATGTCTGATCCATACTACTTACTTACTTTAGTAAGGATTGGACATAGATTAGACGATAATAATAGACATGACCCACTTAACAGTAGTAAGGATTTTTATTTTGGGAATTTCGAATCGATCGATATTGAAATAAAACGACTATAATTTTGATTGCTTTTCACAGGCTTTATTCTCTTTATTTTGAGTTTAAACTTTTTATATTGAAGCGTAAGTCTCTAGTTATTCTTATTCGTGCAAAATGTATAATAAAACTGTATATGTATTTAATTAATAGCCTATGGATACAGTATGGTTATTTATAGCTATCAGCGCATTTTATTATGCTTAACGGGCCAAACTGTATTCCAATTGAACCAATCCTTCGGCAGAAAGTTGCTCTAGAAAAATTGAGGAGATAAAGAATCAATGAGCCTTTTGCTTGATTCAAAAGTATTTTTTTTTTAATATAAAAGAACATAAAACGGCAAATAAAAGCACGTGAAAATTGAACAGGTAAAAAAGTCTAAGTTCAGGCGAAGCGGAACATTAAATACCCGGGCACGTATTAAATACAGTTTTTCACATTTCCGAGAACTACCGTTACATATTAACCAGGAGTGGGTTTACCCCTACTACAAACATCTTTGATAGTATGTATGCATGTTCAGTTATCGAAATATCGAAGTTTCCATATTTTTGAAATTTTAGACCAATTTCAAAAATTGTCAACGTCCTGCTTTAATTAGTCCAGTACAATAATCATATCGAGTGTGGTAAAAATTGATGGAACGGTTGCCGGGATACACATATGTATGTGGTCGTAAGTGGGTGGTGCCGTTTGATATTTTTTACCAGGACCAACAACTGTGTCAAATTTATAATTTTCCGCCTAAAGATCGTTGTAAATATCAATTTTGAGCAGGGACCAAAAATAACTGTTATCTCGAATTTTCAAATTAAAAACGTTGCCTGAATTCTGAAATTTAACGAAAACGTTGCTTCATAACAGTTAATAGATGAGAAATATTTTTTCCGTTGCTGATAAGAGTTATTTCCCAACGTTTATTTTTTACGTTGCTCGGTAACAGTTATTGCCCAACGTTTATTTTTTACGTTGCTTGATAACAGTTATTGTTCGACGTTTATTTTTACGTTATCTGATAATAGTTACTTCACTCTCTCACTTTTATTTCATCATCTTTATCTTATTCTCCATCTCCATCTTCATCAATAACCTGTTCTTACAACGTTTATCAGACAACGTAAAAAATAAACGTTGTAAAATAACTCTTATCCAGCAACGTAAAAAATAAACGTTGGAAAATAACTCTTATCGGCAACGGAAGAAATATTTCTCCTGCATAACAGTTATCAGGCAACGTAAAAAATAACTCTTATTGACGAAATAAAAAATATTTCTCATCTAGTAACTGTTATGGAGCAACGTTTTTGCTATAAAACTTATAACTGTTATGTCCCTGATTTTGAGTACATAAGCTTCAGTATTTACTAAAATATCTCAGTTTTCGTATTTCTGAAAACTACCGTTATAGGGGAGGTAGAGGTGGTTATTGTCCGATTTCGCCCAGAAGTACATGTACTAAGTTTCGTTNGAGTACATAAGCTTCAGTATTTACTAAAATATCGCAGTTTTCGTATTTCTGAAAACTACCGTTATAGGGGAGGTAGAGGTGGTTATTGTCCGATTTCGCCCAGAAGTACATGTACTAAGTTTCGTTAAGATATTTCAGTTTTTAATGAAGTTATTGCAAGATCTATACATATGTAAACCTTGGAGTTATTGTGTGCACAGATGGATGGACAGGCAGTCACGGCTTAATCGATTTCTCTTTTCATTCTGAGCATTTATGTATACATTTGTCTATATCTGACTTCATATCTTTAGGCTGTTACAAACAACCGTTATACATATGAACAAAGTTGTTGTACTGAATTCTGAATTCCTTCAAGAATATGACAGTTTTCGATGAACCTCTCAAAATACATACATACATACATATGTACTACGTTATGACTTTCAGAACTTCTAGCGCATTACAATTAAAAACTCTGAATGTTTTATAAGAAAAGCTAATGAAAAGGGCATTTACTTCAACATAATCAGTTATCTTATACATCTCGTAATCCATACATATCGCTAATTTACTAAAATAGATACCGTCGTAACTTTTGAGGTAATGATGACCGTTATATCCTGCTTTAAATTTTATAAAAATGTCGTGCTAAAACATGGTGCTGTTTTCACATGGGAAGATCATATGAAACTCTATTTCTGGCGATTTTGCTAATGGATGAACATGTCGCACCTTTAATAATGATTTAAAATATTAACTTTTCTTTTGAGATTCTATCGTAATATTATATAGCATGGTGAAAGGATTACGTTCGATAGAACAGACAACTCAATATAAAAAAAACACGCATTTCGACTTTGTAATTAATTCTCCTGATAACTAAAGGTGCCAAAAATTAGGGCAGACTTACCACGATCACAGCACTGAGCGCACCAATGCAGGAACCGGCCAGCACATCAGACCAATGGTGCTTATAATCCGATACTCGACTCAGGGCCGTATACCAGGCAATCATAATAAACAGAAACTGTAAAGAATGACGCAACAACTTAGATCCTTTCCAGTCCATGCGCGATTGTAAGTATAACTATAAAATTTTTAATTCTTTAGTCATTAGAATGATAGCTAAAAAGTATCACCCCAAACTCACCGCAGTATATACCATGGTGTAGAATGTAAAGCTTGAGTGTCCGCTGGGGAATGAAAGATGAACTTCTTTTAACATGCGCTTCGTGGAATCATCGCCTTTGCACGTGAAGTCCTCGATGTATTTTCCCGCGTTGTTTGGATCATCACATGTAGTGCCATCGGACAAGATGGGCTGACAGACCTTCGTAAATAATATTACAAAACCAAATTGAAAATGATTAGCAAATAACAAAGATATGTAAATACATATTAAAATAAATATATTTTACACTTCTACTCTGAACCATTTATGAACTGGACCGGAAAAAAATCACTCTTAAAAACATGTTTTTCTTCCGGAAAATTTATATCGAAAATTTTTTCCCCAGAAAGTGGCGTACGATTTTAGAAACATGTAATTTTAACAGATCTGCAGAGATGTAAAAGTAATTCAATTTGTGATGCAATTTAATAAAATTTCCGAATAGAAATTTGATTAACTTAGCCAATTCTTGCAAAGTAGTGGAAATTGAGAAAGCAAAATGTGATAGGGTGCTGCAAATTTCTGCTGGAAAATTTTTTTTCCAGCGAAACCTTGCAAGTAAGAAAATCAGCTGATCACAAACACATATTTGTAAATAACCAAAAGAAAATATGGCCTTTTTGAGTTATTTATTGCAAATTTTATTATTAATGCTAATATGCTTGAGTTGACTTTATTTTTCGTTAATTTGCTGTTAATCTCCAGTTTGATTACTTTAGTGTGTGCTGACTATGGTTACCGTATGACATTTTTCGTTTGTTCCATAATTTTCTTTTAAATATACCAAAATAGATTAAAATGCAGCACGCTGAAATGTTTTTTTGCTGAAGTTTTCGGTTTTGGTAGGTTGCTTGTTGAAATGAAAATTTTATAATATATCTATATCTATTAAATCTTTGTGGGTGAATGATGGGTGTTTGGAGGAGATACTCTTGTGAATGCGTCACCATGTGATATCACAAATAATTATGGGAAAAATAACGTATTCATTCCGATCTAATTAATTTGTATGTATTTTAAAAAGGTTTTTCTTATCCAAAACTATTCAATTGTATAAAATTCCAAACCGGGCGAAAATATACCAAGCAGAAAATAAATTGCCAAATGAACCACCAGTGGAAACTATCGAAGTGATCAGCTGTTTCAAAGGTTGCAAGTTTTTGCAAATTTCGCGTTCTCGTACTTCTGTGCATATCTTGTCTCTTTAAGAGCGAATGCTGCAAATNTGCGGTCTCGTACTTCTGTGCATATCTTGTCTCTTTAAGAGCGAATGCTGCAAATNTCCAAACCGGGCGAAAATATACCAAGCAGAAAATAAATTGCCAAATGAACCACCAGTGGAAACTATCGAAGTGATCAGCTGTTTCAAAGGTTGCAAGTTTTTGCAAATTTTGCGGTCTCGTACTTCTGTGCATATCTTGTCTCTTTAAGAGCGAATGCTGCAAATTCTCAGATTTTTCGCTGCTGGATAATTTTGTCCGCTCAATACACACCTATGCATACGTATGTACATACATTAGGATTTACGTGAGTTGGACCCTACTGAAAATACCCCCAAAAATATCGTTATTTTGATTCCGTTGATAAAAATAAAAATAAATGGTATGCAGACTTTTTAAGCTTAATCTAAGGTAATTTTNAATTGCCAAATGAACCACCAGTGGAAACTATCGAAGTGATCAGCTGTTTCAAAGGTTGCAAGTTTTTGCAAATTTTGCGGTCTCGTACTTCTGTGCATATCTTGTCTCTTTAAGAGCGAATGCTGCAAATTCTCAGATTTTTCGCTGCTGGATAATTTTGTCCGCTCAATACACACCTATGCATACGTATGTACATACATTAGGATGTATCACCACAAAAAGAGTGGTTTTTCCACCGGAATCATAACTTTCGCCAAAATATTTCGGAAAATTTAAGATTTACGTGAGTTGGACCCTACTGAAAATACCCCCAAAAATATCGTTATTTTGATTCCGTTGATAAAAATAAAAATAAATGGTATGCAGACTTTTTAAGCTTAATCTAAGGTAATTTTCTAGAAAAATTATTAAAAAAAACTAAATTTATTTATAAAAAACTCGAGTTTTAGAAGTATTTTCAAATGGGTCTAGCTCACATTAGTTTTAATATTTTTCCGGAATATTTCGGCGTAAGTCTTAAAATATAATAAATTTTATAATGCCTATGGAAAAACGGTACCGATTTTTTCTTTTTGTATAGAAAGTGATGTACATATCGCACACCGTCTTCAAAAAAGTCACAACTCAAAATAATACGTGCTATTTCTTAGCACATGATAATCATATGGGCAAGGGCGACTTTACTTTAGGTTTTTTTTTTACAAATTATTACAAAAATTTGCTCCAGCTTTTGCTGATAGGTAAATAAAAGCTCTGTGTACATTTGGGCAAGGGCGACTTTACTTTAGGTTTTTTTTTTACAAATTATTACAAAAATTTGCTGCAGCTTTTGCTGAAAGGTAAATAAAAGCTCTGTGTACATTTGGGCAAGGGCGACTTTACTTTAGGTTTTTTTTTACAAATTATTACAAAATTTTACTGCAGCTTTTGCTGAAAGGTAAATAAAAGCTCTGTGTACATTTGGGCAAGGGCGACTTTACTTTAGGTTTTTTTTTACAAATTATTACAAAATTTTACTGCAGCTTTTGCTGAAAGGTAAATAAAAGCTCTGTGTACATTTTTAGCTCATAATCTTAAAAATGCCAAATTTTGAGTGTGACTCTTTGGAAAACGGTGTGCGATATGTGAAAAGGTAATTTGGTCTTCTACAGTGAAAGAAATACAGTACGTTTCATTTAGCTGCATCACAAAGAGCCATGTAAATATAACATTAAACAAAAATATACAAAAACCATTTCTCTAAACATGTTTATTCTACTTTATAAAGAAATGGCGAATTTTTGCCGATTTTTTCGCAAATTACTCGAAGTTTTGAGGGTATAAAAGTGCCGGTGTTGTTATTATTGCACTTAAAATGTGTACGTAAGAGCAGCAAGGTATTTAAAGCGGAGTCTTCTAATGTTGACCTGAAGTTTTTACATACAAAACCTACTGATGAAAAACATATTTCAGCCTCAAAACTTCTAGGCTAAACTGTCAAAAGGTAGCCATAAGCCATTTGAAGATAATGACCCCTATCTCCTCCATTACAAAATATTTGAACTTCTACCAGCACGTCGGACATATTATAAGTTTTTCGATTTGAGGAAGTTTTGAGTAGATTGATGTAAAAAATTATCTAACTTTTCCTTGAAACTCTCTGTTTCGTTTGCATTAGCGATGCTATGACTAAATTCTTTTAAATCTTAAAAAAAAAGGCTCAGACTGCAATTCAAAAGCACAGTTTCATGCGTTTTGTTAATAGCAGTGAAAACAATATTTATAAACAAGTTCTTACTATCAATTCGATATGTCAAGTTTTTTGAGGATTTGTTTGCATTAATCCCGGGATTGGCATCCCTATTTAGTACTATGTACGAAAGTATTTAATAAATAAAACGAATACAGAATCGTAGATTTCGTATATTTTAAAACCACACGTAAATATTACGAATGCCTTCGTACAATATATAAAATTATTGGTATAGAGATTTGATCGGTAATTTACGCATTTGTTTTGTAAAATAAACTAAAGTTTTCATAAATTGTACTGAAAACCATACAGACCATATTAATGCAATGGTTGGGAGGGTTTATGCTACCTTAAGAAAATTAAAAGTGTCTGGATTTTATACTCCACTGAGTACAAGGCGTTAGCTTTCCCTACAAATAATAATGCCGCAAATCACATATGCTGAGGTAGTTTACAGCAAGCTTGATAGCAACTCGATGCGCAAGGTTGATATTTTGTTTAATAATGTAACCCGTTATGTGTATGGTCTCACAAGGTTCGAGCATATATCGCCGTGGAAGTGTAGCCTCTTGGGTTGTGAAATATCAGAATATTTGAAAGCCCGAAACTGTGTTTTTCTATATAGACTGATTGCTATGGAATCTCCAGGTTATCTTTTTAATAAGTTAGTATTTACTAGGTCTGCACAGGTAACAGATCTAATTGTCCCTCACTTTAGTACGTTAGTATCAGAGAGATTGTTCTTCGTCAGCGCTATACGTTTGTGGAACTCTATCCCTGCTGTTGTAAGAAGTAGTCTAAGCAGAAGCAACTTTAGGCAATCTATTTACGCACATTTTAAGAAATAATGTTTTGAATGGACTGGCCATCTATCTTTACCTATCAATCTTTATCAACATTCTTAATTTATTTTCTATCTTTGTATGTTTTTATTTCTTATCGTATTCCTTAGTACTCTTAATCTTTATTGTTTAGGGATTATAATTATAATGTTAGTTTATTTATTTGTCCTTGTTTTTATTCTTAAGTTTGCAAATGTATGTACGTATGCTTTTCTCTTTGTTTATATTTAAATCAGCAATTTGTTGTACTATAAAAGATTATATCTTATTGTACTAATGATTATACATTTAAAAAATGAAATGAAAAAATGAAATGAAAAAAAATACCTTAGGAAACTCCTTTAGTTATATTTACGAATAGTTCGTAAAATCTTTGTTCTAAAAGTTGTACAAAAACCAAGACTACTAAAGTTTTTCGAACATTTTTATGAAATTTTATTTTCAGTGTGGGCATTTGAGCATCATTTCAGATAAGGACTAGTTTTAGAATGTGGTGAATTGATGTACATATGTATTTTAAAAGTGGTTTTGATGTTACCCAAAAATTATGTATACTTTTTTTAAATTTAATTTTAATCGCTGTCGCACGGGACAATTTTAGTCAATCGTGATATTTTCGTTAAAATTGCTTCTAAACGAATTTTCATGGAAATAAAAAATGAATTTATGTCGAATATACTTTATATTTTGAGTTCTTTGGAAATCTATGACTTATTATGTTTCAACTACATTCTGCAAATGTGAGCAAAATCGGACCATAAATACCGTTTTTCAAAATATCTAGACCCTGGCGCCACCTAGCGAGATAATTTTTCGCACAAAAAATATATGTGACACCCAAATGTACATACATACATACACATATAACCGTCCGCTTGTGCATTTTCAACAATACATACTTTGTTAATGGCTTCAAACCATTATTCACCAAACAGTTACAACATCGTCATTTCCACGCCACATGTGTTACAAATTAATTTTTTTTCTGTCTATCAAAGCTTCCAACCAATACATATTTCATCTCCCCCATTTCTGAAATTGCATTGGAAACATAAAATGCACTGTGTACATAGCTACATATGTACATATACATACATATTAGAGTCCAGCGCAATTGTATTTGCCGCATTTCATTNTGTCATTTCCACGCCACATGTGTTACAAATTAATTTTTTTTCTGTCTATCAAAGCTTCCAACCAATACACATTTCATCTCCCCCATTTCTGAAATTGCATTGGAAACATAAAATGCACTGTGTACATACCTACATATGTACATACATATATTGGTTTCTACTCTAAACAATTGCATATGTGTATGCTTCGTTTACATATGTATGTATGAATATGTGCATCAGCGAGTGCTGAACATCCTACATTTTACCATACTCGGTTGACAAACATAACTGTCCCCTGCTCTCCATGACGACTTANTGGTTTCTACTCTAAACAATTGCATATGTGTATGCTTCGTTTACATATGGATGTATGGATATGTGCATCAGCGAGTGCTGAACATCCTACATTTTACCATACTCGGTTGACAAACATAACTGTCCCCTGCTCTCCATGACGACTTAAGTACACTAATTGTTTTTAAAATCTTTAAATTTTTGCTTTCTATGGCAAATGAAAACATAAATACAAACATATGTATGCACCCTTGTCGTCAGCTGATTAAGTAAAGTGACATTTCTTATTTATTTTTTGGCATTTTCTCGACAATTACTTGTATATGGAAAAAATGCCAAGCACCGTCAGCAAAAAAAAACCATTAAAATTCAACGCGATGTAGCGTCTTTAAATTTGCACTTTAGCCTACTATAATTTAAAACTGCAGAAATAAAATTTGTGTAAAAATTCTGAAATAAAAGCTTAAAATTTTTGGGTGTAATTGAAAAAGTTTCTTTTTTTTAATTTTTGTACAAAGCTGGAAATNCTTTAGCCTACTATAATTTAAAACTGCAGAAATAAAATTTGTGTAAAAATTCTGAAATAAAAGCTTAAAATTTTTGTGTGTAATTGAAAAAGTTTCTTTTTTTTAATTTTTGTACAAAGCTGGAAATGTAGATTTATGTGCTGCTGGTTATGTAAACTGCTGAACTTTTATAAAAAAAAAACTACAAACAAAAGAAAAATAGCCAAAACTGGTTGAAATGTCACTTAACTTAATCAGCTGCCCACAAATGTACATATATATGTATGTACCATTTTATGAATTCGTGGTAAAACTTACTGCGAAAAAGTGAGGTCTCAAACGCCCAATCGAGTATTTAGCGATGTCTGTCGTGAGCTGGGACACAGCTGCTCCAAAGCCGAAAATACCAATTTTTTTGTAGCATTCAACCATCCAAGCAGGAACCTCATAGTCCATGAAAATATACCTACGGGTGGGAAAAGCTCCATCTGATGATGTTTTACTACGTTCCGCTCTCACTATCTCGACCGCAAGCATCTGAAACAATAGGATACATATTTGAGTAAGATTTAGTGCAAAGCCGGCTGAATAAAACGGAACAGAAATAATGCGCAATGTGGAACAATTTTTTTACAAAAAATATAGCTCATTTTATAACAAAAGCCTTATAATACATATCACGAAATTGATGGTAAATCGATGTCAATTTCAGCTACATATGTTTTAAACATCGACATTAATGTGACTATCAAACATGCCAAACTCTTCTCTCATCACAACATAAAATCTCGTTGTAATCGTTAATACAACCCTGGACTAAGCACACATACAAAAAATGTCAATCGTAATACATACACATCTGGCACTAAAATATTTCTATTGTGCTTTCGATTAATATCACTCAACACACGCATATGTGCTTAATTTAGCAAATTTCAAATTTAACAAACAAATTAAAAATATGGTTAACACATTACTAAATCTGTCATCCACCTACAACTTATGATCAACCTGGCCGTCTAAGGAAGATACATAAACTCCTTGCCATCATCGGAATTGCGTGACAATTCTCATAGCGGAAAAAAACATGCTTTGGATTCAACTTACCTATTTTTTTTTAATATTTTTTGTTTGATGGGTCATCCCATGTAAAGGAGGAAAACGACATAAATTTAAAAATCCCACTAATTATATCTATTACCTAAGTAACCTACATATAACTAAATTACTACATTTCATAAATCTCTTGGAAAATAATTACAAACAAATTTAAAGAAAGCGGTAATTTTTGTGTAAGCAAATTTTTACTCCATACGTAATTACTTTAACAAGTCACTAAAACCTGTCCCACCAGTAGAAATTTTAAATATTGTTTTTTTATATGTACATATTTTAGGGCTGGTCGAAAATCTATTTTTTCTCAAATCCTTTGGTAATAGTGAAAATATATTGTATCATGAAGTCAATAAGAAGCCTGCAAAATATTAGTCTTTTATTTTAATTGTAAAAGCCCGCGCATCGACCGCCAAGTGACCCACAGCACACTAGTCGAATAGGACCAATTCTTGTTACAAATTCTGGGTTCAGCAAAAAGGTTTGGTGCATATTATTTGATAATGAATCCTTTAACGCAAAATATAAAGACAAATATCATTTCTCGCAGCCCATTAGCTTATCGTTAATCTCAAAGT
The DNA here is from genome assembly GCF_001687245.7 of Rhagoletis zephyria. NCBI lineage: Eukaryota > Metazoa > Arthropoda > Insecta > Diptera > Tephritidae > Rhagoletis > Rhagoletis zephyria. Next base: position 15,550 of record NW_016157926.1, read on the forward strand.
TATCTGTTTTCGATAAAATTTTAATTGTTCTCACGATAATTGCACTGGCCTATAGTCAAAAGATGTAAAGAACAGCATTAATATGTATTGCTGGCGTGTATTTTGGTCACTGATTCCAAATATTCGAATCTTCTTTTAATATTGGCTATAGTTTGCGAATTTTTGAAAATTTGGGAACAATTTCGATAGCTCTAATAGAAAAGCGATTATTTTCCATCATCGTGGAAAAATTTTGTTTATGCAAATGAGTATGGAAACACTGAACATACACAAATTCTAGAAACACTAATTAGTTTACTTATGTTTATGCATGCAATATAAAAATTGCAAATATAGGAAAATTACAAAAAATTTAGATCAACATTTTTTTATTTTAAAATAATTTGTTTAAAGTCTGAACGATTTTCATCATATTATTATCATAAATCAGTAACATTACGTCTCGCCTTCAATTTGGTAATTATTACGTACCGATCGAGTAACATTTACCAAAGTTATATCGAAAAACTTAAAGGGATCTTCAGCTTTTTTCTAAAAAAATGTCTTTTCAATTGTATAAGGGAAAATCTTTTGAGACGGGGACTTCAATAAAAAAAAAATTTTTTTTCAACATAGTAGCACAA
>NW_016157926.1:16197-51488 GCF_001687245.7 Rhagoletis zephyria
TACAAGTTTCAAACTTTGTACAAAAACTAAAAAACAATCAACCAAGTTTCAATAAAATTTCACTTATTTTATACAGATTTAAAAAAAAAAAACCTTTGGGTATGTAGCAATTGAATGGGCCATGAAAGTGCATACTCAAAAAATTCTAAAAATCCTGTCTAAATAGTTTGCGCATTTTGATGACAATTTTGTTGATTTTTTCAAATACGTTTGTATTATAGATACGGTGTATTATAGATACGATCGTACCGATTTTGGCGGGACAGTACCGATTTTAAGAAAGTTGTCCCATTGAATATTTTTTATAGTCGGGGCGTATTAATGTCCCGATTTTTCAGATTTCCTTTATCCCGATTTTCAGAGTTTACTTTATTAATTTATAAGAGTCTCCCTGTACTCTGGCCCAAACACAATTTTTCGTACAAATGTGACAGTACTTTCGTTATCGCAAAGGACATAGAATATAAGGGAGCCATAAACATAGCCAGCATCGTTATTTTCTATGATATTTGGTCATGTTTTATTCTGTCAAACTGGTACTCTCGCTATACATATTGCAGGCTTTCATTCTTGTCAAATTTTTTTAAGGATTATATAATTCTTTGTTAAGCTTTTTTTTGAAACTTGAATTTAGTGAGATTATAAAAAATAATACTAATTCCCTAAAAAAATCATGGATATATAAATTATAAGCTGTAGGTGCAGTGGCGCAAATATAAACAGGGAAGGGACATTTTAGCATTCTTTGGCTATTCCCCTTTTGATTATTAAATGACGTAACAACATCGTAATTGAAATGGAAAAAGTCGTGACTGATATTTTTTTTTTTTCATAAAATGATGTGGGATTTGTAATCCGATGAAATCCATCATATCGATCAAAAAAAGAATTTTGAATTTTTTATTAGTTACGACATTTTGCATTTCAGGTGACGATATGTATATGGTGTGTCTTAAACTTTTGCGATCATTTTTAAATTTTTTTCTTTGTGTTGTTTTGAATAAAACTGTATTAAAGGATGTTATGTCTTTTTATTCTAAAAATAAAATTGTACGTTCGGATACCATGCTTTAGAAATGTCTCGATTTTTGGCCATAGATATGTGGTCCCCGGTAATGAAAGAGCAGGGCGTGTCTAATTATTTTTTTAATTTTTTTTAGCAGCTTAGATTTTCGGAAGTGTTTGGCGGAGCTTCTCCTTCAATTTGTAATGTGCGTCTTGGTGGTATTGCACAAATGGAGTGATAGGAACGGCAAATGGACTCTATCAGAAGCTTTTTCAAGGCAGAAATACACTCGGAAGTATGCTATTGTCTACTCAAATTGTATTTTATTTGCATAGACTCTTAGCTAGGAGTGCAAACGATGCATCGATGCCTTTAAAATATGAGGGGTATTTTTGAAGTCTTGCAAAGCCCTTGCATAGTGCAGAGATTGCGCGGCAGAAACCGGTTTTCCTATGGGGCAGCTTTGCAAACCGTGCAATCTCTGCACCATGCAAGGGCTTTGAAGGAATTCGAGAATACCGCTATTCATTATGTCGGTATGAAATTCGATGTTTCCCATCGATGTCGAAATTGTAATACATATCACGAAATTGATGGTAAATCGATGTCAATTTCAGCTACATATGTTTTAAACATCGACATTAATGTGACTATCAAACATGCCAAACTCTTCTCTCATCACAACATAAAATCTCGTTGTAATCGTTAATACAACCCTGGACTAAGCACACATACAAAAAATGTCAATCGTAATACATACACATCTGGCACTAAAATATTTCTATTGTGCTTTCGATTAATATCACTCAACACACGCATATGTGCTTAATTTAGCAAATTTCAAATTTAACAAACAAATTAAAAATATGGTTAACACATTACTAAATCTGTCATCCACCTACAACTTATGATCAACCTGGCCGTCTAAGGAAGATACATAAACTCCTTGCCATCATCGGAATTGCGTGACAATTCTCATAGCGGAAAAAAACATGCTTTGGATTCAACTTACCTATTTTTTTTTAATATTTTTTGTTTGATGGGTCATCCCATGTAAAGGAGGAAAACGACATAAATTTAAAAATCCCACTAATTATATCTATTACCTAAGTAACCTACATATAACTAAATTACTACATTTCATAAATCTCTTGGAAAATAATTACAAACAAATTTAAAGAAAGCGGTAATTTTTGTGTAAGCAAATTTTTACTCCATACGTAATTACTTTAACAAGTCACTAAAACCTGTCCCACCAGTAGAAATTTTAAATATTGTTTTTTTATATGTACATATTTTAGGGCTGGTCGAAAATCTATTTTTTCTCAAATCCTTTGGTAATAGTGAAAATATATTGTATCATGAAGTCAATAAGAAGCCTGCAAAATATTAGTCTTTTATTTTAATTGTAAAAGCCCGCGCATCGACCGCCAAGTGACCCACAGCACACTAGTCGAATAGGACCAATTCTTGTTACAAATTCTGGGTTCAGCAAAAAGGTTTGGTGCATATTATTTGATAATGAATCCTTTAACGCAAAATATAAAGACAAATATCATTTCTCGCAGCCCATTAGCTTATCGTTAATCTCAAAGTTATCTGTTTTCGATAAAATTTTAATTGTTCTCACGATAATTGCACTGGCCTATAGTCAAAAGATGTAAAGAACAGCATTAATATGTATTGCTGGCGTGTATTTTGGTCACTGATTCCAAATATTCGAATCTTCTTTTAATATTGGCTATAGTTTGCGAATTTTTGAAAATTTGGGAACAATTTCGATAGCTCTAATAGAAAAGCGATTATTTTCCATCATCGTGGAAAAATTTTGTTTATGCAAATGAGTATGGAAACACTGAACATACACAAATTCTAGAAACACTAATTAGTTTACTTATGTTTATGCATGCAATATAAAAATTGCAAATATAGGAAAATTACAAAAAATTTAGATCAACATTTTTTTATTTTAAAATAATTTGTTTAAAGTCTGAACGATTTTCATCATATTATTATCATAAATCAGTAACATTACGTCTCGCCTTCAATTTGGTAATTATTACGTACCGATCGAGTAACATTTACCAAAGTTATATCGAAAAACTTAAAGGGATCTTCAGCTTTTTTCTAAAAAAATGTCTTTTCAATTGTATAAGGGAAAATCTTTTGAGACGGGGACTTCAATAAAAAAAAAATTTTTTTTCAACATAGTTTTTTTTCATAGATGATCACTTGTCAACCCAATTGAAGTACATTATAACCCGCGTAACTAATATTTTTTAATTGCTACTCTCTTTAAACCATATTTTCAAAATTGTTTTCTATTAGCCCGGTCAAGTTAGATTTTAAAAGTTGCAGTAACTCGCATAAAGCTGAACATTGGTACGAATGTAACGAACGTCATTATAAATGAAATATGAAAAGTCCTTATCGATCCCAGATCTTTCAAAAGAATTATTCAAGGTCAAAGGTCACATAAATTGACTTTTACAATTTTTCAGATAAACCGTAAGATTTGATATAAAAATAGGTGAGACTAAAAGGGTAGATCATGCAATTGTCTCCAAAACTCCTTATGACACTTTTTATGCTAAGAGTCACCATTTCAGGAATCGACATCCATTTTATGATGATTCATTGAACTTATAAAATGCGTTGAATTAAAGTTAATTCTTTAACAGGTGGTAGTATAAAAAAATTCAGTCTGTATGGCAGGTGCCCCGGGCTCTTTTCCAAGAACAACATTTTTTCCATGAGTATAGCATAGATTTCATATACCTCCATACCAAGTTCTAGTACTCTACCACAAATACTTCCAGAGGTACGCAGTATGAAAAATTCCGTTTGTATGGGAGGTGCCACGCCCCTTTATGCAATCGGGATAAAAGCTGTCCTATCTTTTAAGTTGGGATAAATGACACCAATGTGCGAAATTGCATTAAGATCGGTTGAGTAGTTAAAGCGTGGAAGCGTAACAAACAAACCCCTCGCATTTATATCAGCAAGGATTATCCAGTACTGACCGTTAAAATAATTTTTAGAGGTGAGCATTTTTTGCACAGACTCGAATACACAAACACAAAATATTATGAATTTTTTTGCCCTTGATTGGCTGTGCTCAACGAAAAACCATTAATAAGTAAAAAATTACGCACAGATCACGCGTTTTCTCAAGAAGATTTTTCGGCAATGATAAGTAGCCAATTGTCCTTTAAAATAGGATGCTTGAATTGAGAAAGTATATTTTATATCCATAAATGTAAAATAAGTACGGCTCAATGAATACCACAAGAAAATTCACGTGTTTTATAAAATACGCGAAATTCAGTTAAAGTTGTAAGCAGACATTTTTACCGCATTTGGTAAGTGGCACATTTGTTTAATACCTGTCATTTTATTCCTTAGAACCTACAAATAAATATCTGAAAACCACGAGCTTTAGGTCTGACCGCTCAAGAAGTTATACCTTAATAAAAAATAGGTTTTGAGCCAGTTGTTTGTTGATATTTACACAAATAAGTATTCAGCCTCATTGCGTAAGTCGTAAATTAGGCTGAATTGTACGACTCGACAACATTAGCATTGTCTACTGTCGTGCTGAAATAAGTAAACGACGAAAATTGTCGAAAACTATGCAGTGCTGCCAAGTTCTTCCGTTTTAATACACTAGTCGAGTGGAAATTTTAGGCAATGACGCTAAATTTTCGATACGATTCGACTCTCGAAAAACGACTTGCATTCGGCACGACTCTCGCAATGAGGCTGTTTATTAACGAAGGTATAGAAACCGCACTTGGCAGTGCAGTTGCTTTGTGGCGGCAACAATATGCCAGTACGCAAAATGTCGCCGTCTCAAAAGATTTCCCCATAAATAACTTTTAAATGAAAGAACCGGATTACAGAAAAGTGTGCCAGGGAGTGATTTTTCCTTTCAAGCTGAATGCAAAGCAATATCGTCCACAAAAGGTTTTCCCAGGATATGTTAAAGACTATTGCATTTACCTACAGTCAACTTTCCACATTATGGAATTAACTAAAATATTTATGTATGTATGTATGTATGTATATTGTACGTCCCCTACTTCCATGTAACGGCAAATTTAGAAACCGCGAAAAATGAGCTTCTTCGGTGACTAATGAAACCATTCTGCACCTACCCTGCAGGAAATGTATCTCACTATAAGCTAACTTTAAGTTGATTAGGAAGCAGCTAAAAGTCACATATTATCTGTATATTTTCTTTGACGAAAGCTAACTATATTGGTTACCTCTGCATTAGATAAAAGTCAAGGGTGGTTACCTCTGCATTTGATATAACTAGCTTGTAACTAACTACTTTTGGGCATAAAATATCAATAGGAAAAACAAAATATTTTTTTTTTATTTTTTATTTATTTTTATTATTTACATTATTTATTTTATCACATTTCATATTTGTTTATATATTCTGCTGTAGGTGGTCCCATATTCGAANGCGGCAACAATATGCCAGTACGCAAAATGTCGCCGTCTCAAAAGATTTCCCCATAAATAACTTTTAAATGAAAGAACCGGATTACAGAAAAGTGTGCCAGGGAGTGATTTTTCCTTTCAAGCTGAATGCAAAGCAATATCGTCCACAAAAGGTTTTCCCAGGATATGTTAAAGACTATTGCATTTACCTACAGTCAACTTTCCACATTATGGAATTAACTAAAATATTTATGTATGTATGTATGTATGTATATTGTACGTCCCCTACTTCCATGTAACGGCAAATTTAGAAACCGCGAAAAATGAGCTTCTTCGGTGACTAATGAAACCATTCTGCACCTACCCTGCAGGAAATGTATCTCACTATAAGCTAACTTTAAGTTGATTAGGAAGCAGCTAAAAGTCACATATTATCTGTATATTTTCTTTGACGAAAGCTAACTATATTGGTTACCTCTGCATTAGATAAAAGTCAAGGGTGGTTACCTCTGCATTTGATATAACTAGCTTGTAACTAACTACTTTTGGGCATAAAATATCAATAGGAAAAACAAAATATTTTTTTTTTATTTTTTATTTATTTTTATTATTTACATTATTTATTTTATCACATTTCATATTTGTTTATATATTCTGCTGTAGGTGGTCCCATATTCGAACTCCGTCAGACATAACTTCAAAATGATAATATGAGATTTCGATCTTCCTTTTATTTGTCCTCAATTCGAAAAAATATTTGCGAAGTGCAAGATATTTAAATAGAAACGCGTTTAAAGAAAACAATCTCGAGCTTTACTCCTGCATTACTTGTCCACTTGTTTCAAGTTAGCTTTTTGTAGCTAACTACAAGTTATATATTTTATAGAAATCCCGCAAAAAAGCTAATTACAAGTAGGTTATTTTTTATCAATTGGTAATTTTTTTCTGCAGGGTATTTTCAAGACTGCACAAATGGACTTAAAATGAGCGTTTCTCACCGTAATTGTATTATGTTAATGTATGTAAATACTTACATATATGCTTGAAACTACTATTAACTTATCAAACTATCTCTAATCTTTGACAATAACTACATGTTTGACTTTATTTACCACGATCTTGAAAACTGGCCAAATCGACGTGACCAAGACTATGGTCTTTTTAATATTATCGAAACATCCGAAAGCACGAACATATTTGAAATAAATCTCTACTCACTTTTTTGTATTTTTCACCTTGTTACNTGCACCTACCCTGCAGGAAATGTATCTCACTATAAGCTAACTTTAAGTTGATTAGGAAGCAGCTAAAAGTCACATATTATCTGTATATTTTCTTTGACGAAAGCTAACTATATTGGTTACCTCTGCATTAGATAAAAGTCAAGGGTGGTTACCTCTGCATTTGATATAACTAGCTTGTAACTAACTACTTTTGGGCATAAAATATCAATAGGNTTGCATTAGATAAAAGTCAAGGGTGGTTACCTCTGCATTTGATGTAACTAGCTTGTAACTAACTACTTTTGGGCATAAAATATCAATAGGAAAAACAAAATATTTTTTTTTCTTTTTTTTATTTATTTACTTTATTTATTTCATTACATTTCATATTTGTTTACATATTCTGCTGTTGGTGGTCCCATATTCGAACTCCGTCAGACATAAAATCAAAATGATAATATGAAATTTCGATCTTCCTTTTATTTGTCCTCCATTCGAAAAAGTATTTGCGAAGTGCAGGATATTTAAATAGAAACGCGTTTAAAGAAAACAATCTCGAGCTTTACTCCTGCATTACTTGTCCACTTGTTTCAAGTTAGCTTTTTGTAGCTAACTACAAGTTATATATTTTATAGAAATCCCGCAAAAAAGCTAACTACAAGTAGGTTATTTTTTATCAATTGGTAATTTTTTTCTGCAGGGTATTTTCAAGACGGCACAAATGGACTTAAAATGAGCGTTTCTCACCGTAATTGTATTATGTTAATGTATGTAAATACTTACATATATGCTTGAAACTACTATTAACTTATCAAACTATCTCTAATCTTTGACAATAACTACATGTTTGACTTTATTTACCACGATCTTGAAAACTGGCCAAATCTACGTGACCAAGGCTATGGTCTTTTTAATATTATCGAAACATCCGAAAGCACGAACATATTTGAAATAAATCTCTACTCACTTTTTTGTATTTTTCACCTTGTTACTGAAGTAATGAAGAATTGAAAATTCATAAGGGAAAATTATAGTTTTTGTAAGTTTTACATTAATATCTTAAAAACTTGTAGATTTATTGAAAGATGATAAATGAACGTGAGGTACTAAATTGAATAACCTTTAATTTGATATATCGTCCTGTTTATAACAATTAACGCATTCCATAGGTATTACAAGCCAAAGTTTCATTTTCAAAATTCATACATTTTGCTTCAATTGCGCGAGCTAAAGATAAGTTTTAAATTAATCTTTCGTGGCCAATAACAATCAGCTTAGACCTAAGATATCATAATATATAATACCCAGCCTAATGTATTTCTAGTAAAATTATATCAAGCAAATTTTTGGTGAAAACGAAACCCAAACACCCAAATTCCTAAAATATAAAGACGAATTTAACTGCCTTTTTAAATCGAAAATTTCTATGAAAACGTCACTTTATCAAGCTCTTTAAACCTATTTTACCATACGTGATTTGGCTAAAATTCGGATTTGTGCAAAAAGGTAAAATAAATATAGAGATTTTCAGTGCTCTCATGCACGTAGCAATATCCAATAATTCAAAGAAAAAAATTTCTGAATCGTGCATATGGATATGAATAATGTTTAGTACACTGAGGGAAATAATGCATAGTAAAAATGAATACTTTATATTTGATTATCGATTAAAAATTTTCGTATTTAAAAATAATACAATATTAATACAAAATTTATTACGCACGTATTTAACTGTTCACATCTGCACCCCAAGCATGCAGGGAGCCGCTCTGAGAGCGGTGACAACACACACATGTTTATCCGTACAAATCTCGTGCTGTGGTGTTGATGGATATTCGACATATGAAAGCAAATTTATATGCCTGGGTGTAGCTGAGTGCGCAAAGATGCTTGCCACAAGTTGTTGATATCCGGAGATGGTCGGGTTCGAATTCCACTGCAGGCAACATGCAAATTAAATTTTTATACCCGAGCGCACTTGTGCACAAGGGTATATTAATTTTGTTCACATAAAGGTTGTTTGTAACAGCCAAAACGAATCGAGATAGATATAGACAAATTTATACATAAATGATCAGGATGAAAAAAGAAATCGATTAAGCCATGTCTGTCTGTCCGTCCGTCTGTCCGTCCGTCCGTGTACACGATAACTCGAGCAAAAATTGAGATATCTCAACGAAATTTGGTATGTAGGTTTCCCTTAATCCAAGGTAGGTTGGTATTGAAAATGGGCGAAATCGGACTTTAACCACGCCCACTTCCCATATAACGGTAATTTCCAGAAATACGAAAACTGCGATATTTTAGTAACTACTGAAGATAATTCACTCAAAATTGATATTTGCAATAATTTTTAGACGAAAAATAAGAATATTATAAACTTTTGGAAAATGGGCGTAGCCACGCCCACTTATGGTTACATATGTATATCTTGGTAACCGCTGCACCAATTTCTTCCAAACATGGCACAGTTACACATGGTACACCATACCAAATGGCCGAAAATTTTTTAAATCGGACAATAACCGCGCCCACATCCCATATAACGGTAATTTGAAGAAATACAAAATCTTCGATACGGTACATTTCAGAAATGCTTGAAACTGCAATATTTCGAAATTTAAGGACGCTAATTTACTCAAAATTGATACACCTCGGCTTACCATCTAGCGGTAGCTTTCGGAAAGGTGAAAAAACATATATTTAATACTTGCGCCGGGTATTTAATGTTCGGCTCCACCCGAACTTAGACTTTCTTACTTGTTTTTTTTTTAGTTTTTGTCTTGATTACTCACTTCACGGATGCTTTTTCAGTACGAACGCGGTCATTTTAATATGCGCGTAATTGAATTGAATATTTACTAATATACAGTACTTTCGTTGACGTTTATAGTAAGATCAATTACGTTTCTATTTGATTTTAATATTTTTTTCCCTCAGTGTATGTCTAAATTGAATACGAGTAAATGACAAAATTTTATCTATTTATTTATTTTATGCGAGAACGTATATAACGTGACGATGTTTTTCCAAGAGGCTACTTTAAATTGTTACATTTCGACAGCTGACGATGGCAAATAGGAATTAATAACATCAACAAATGGCGCGAACAACTGGAAACTTAAGTGTTTAATCGCTTTCGAAATGGGCAATACAAAATGTTTCACACTTGACATCTGGTGCCTAAAAGTAATGGGGTTGTTGTTGAAGATTAAATTATGCACTTTTTAGTGACATATTTGTACAGTAATGGACAAGTGTTCAATCCAATTATTGGGGCATTCAAAGATACGAAATTCTTTTTCATATCGGACACCAAATTTGGTGCCACACTTTTGATTGGCTTAAAATTTTTTTTATTTATACATAAAATAAGCTAACACGTGTTCGAGGAATTTTTTTTCGCTTTTGTCTTTGGAGATATGATCTGTCAAAGTTTGAATTTTTTTGTGATTCTGACTAATCATGTACTCCTTCAAATCGTTATATCTCGGGTTCTGCTGATCACAGAGACTTCATCTTAATGCCATTTTAAAGCTAAGAAATGGGCTTAACATTTCTATATATAAGGTGGTCAAGATTATCCTAAAGCTAACTTAGCTATTAACAGTTGAACTTTTTGAAGTTGATTTGCATAGCGAAGACCAGTAAATTAGGGATTTAAAGTTATACCATCGTAATACTTGTTTAATTCTCTATAAAAAATGTGGTTCCAAAAACTGGGGGTTTTTCAAGAACTATTTTTTAAATATTTTTTTTTTTATGACGAGCTGGTTTATTTTGTGAGAATCAACAATTATTTGGAATTTTTTTTTCGAAAACTTATGTTAAGATATATTTGGTAAGGTGTTAAACATCGGGTTTTTGCAAAAAGTAAAATTTATTATGGATTCCGATAGAATTGCTATCCAGATATAATAATTATATGGCAAGATTTTTCTTTAAGGCGACAAACCCCTAGAAATGGGCGTGGCAATTGCAGGACTAAAATTAGCAAAACGCAGATTTTATTGCGGATTTCGGCAGAATATCACTTCGTTACCAATATTTGTTCCACAACTTTGATTGTATCACCTATAATTTACTAGTTACCTATAAATACATGAAAATATATCATCGTTTAAAGAAGGAAACCGCGTATCAACAAAATACAAAACCGCGTAAGTGGGGTTTTTTTTTATTCCAAAATTTTTTTCCTCAGTGTAGCAGATATTCAAATATCCGGAATATGCGGATAGCACTCCCAGCCCTGGTTGTAGTAATAAGTAAGTGCGAGGTATCTATATATTTATGTATATACATATGCACATGTTTGTGTCAATTTGTGCTCCCCTCGAAACACCATGTCATAAAAACTCGTAAATAAATGGGGTTTATCCAAATAATAACGAAAAAATTACTTGTACATGCAATGTACAATGTACATTGTAAATAGTATGTATGCATGTGCTGTTAACAAATTTTAATACAATGTGAAATGTATGTACATATGCACATAATTATAAATTTTTTTATTGTAAATAAATTACTTTGTATATACGCATATATACACACATATCTATTGATGGCCCTCACGAAACAACATTTATTGAGGTCAATCTCACTCACCACTCCAATGGGCAATACCAGCCCTACAAAGTATAACATCCAATTCTTTACAGTTGACTCCTTGAATGGATGCTTCAGGGACTCGTCATCGCAAAAGAACCCACGTTGGTAGGCGGACCCCCATAGGTAAAATAATAAAATCGGAAAACCCACTGTAAATGAAATAGACAAATGAATATTTAATATTAAATAATTTTAAAAATGAGAAGAAAAAAACACTTAAATTATATATTATTTTCTTAAAACTGCATAGTTATTTATATTTCCTCAACCATATATATAATTACAAAAAAGCTATCACAAATATTTTTACAATCCAAGCAAAGAAAAAAGTAGATGATTTATTAGATTCATTATAAAAGTTCAATTATTGATTTGTACTTAGCAGTACCTTAATTTATTTAAAATGCCGACCTGTGCCCTGTGAAAAATGCTGTCCTTTTATCTTTAACCTACATGATATTTAAAAAAATCTTTGCGTATATAATTCACAACTGAAATAAGTAAATGCAAAACATGTGGTTAAATTCAATCGATGTTTAATTATAAGATAATAATCATATTTGAGAGATTCATAACGGTGTCGTAAGTGTCGTATTGTTGTATGTCGTAAACTTTAAAAGCTTAAATAAATGTTTAGAGAACTTGAAACCACAACCAACTATTTATTTATGCGAAAAGGCATAATACGACTTTGATGGTACTTTGCAAATCCCCTTAATATATATTTAGGCGTTTATGACATACAACAATACGACACTTACGACACCGTCGTGAATACCCCAATTTACATTTTCTTGTGAGTTCTAATATATATTTTTAAATGCAAACACGTCTGACTTTTTTCCGCAAACAGATCGATCAAAATCTTCACATTCCAAGCGTTGAAGTAAATCCCGCTCAAAGCACAGAATAGCTAAGCTATTTAGGGCCGGTGGTTCAATGTCTGGTTAACACAAATCGGAGGTAGAAGCTTCGGTTAAATACAGCGACTGATTTATCGCTCACATGTTGTATGCATGAAGTCGAAATCGTCGATAATAATGTTTAACTTTAACTGGGAGGTAGTGACAACCAGACATTAAACAACCGGCCTTTATACCATGTCCCCACCGGAGCTAACCACGTAGTTATGGCTAATGAATTGGTTATCCCGATAACCCACCTGATTTGGCGTAGTTTCGCCATATAAAAATGACAGCACTTAACCATTTCACTGAGATGGTTAAAAGCTAACCAACTCGAAACCACGTCGAAAGTCTGATACAACCCGGTGTTTTCCCGCCATCTGTGATCTGTGTGTGTAGCGTTAAAATGTAAAAAATTTGTTCCCTTCTAGTGTTTGGACTTTACTAAGATCAGATTAAATTTACTCCGGATTTTGAAAAAATTTTAAATCTACTCCTCTACTCCGCTTGACTTCAAAACTATTCCGTTTTTTTTTGCATTCATGTTATGCCCCTCTTGGGGCCGTTTTTTGAGTGTTCACCACCGGNATCTGTGTGTGTAGCGTTAAAATGTAAAAAATTTGTTCCCTTCTAGTGTTTGGACTTTACTAAGATCAGATTAAATTTACTCCGGATTTTGAAAAAATTTTAAATCTACTCCTCTACTCCGCTTGACTTCAAAACTATTCCGTTTTTTTTTTGCCTTCATGTTATGCCCCTCTTGGGGCCGTTTTTTGAGTGTTCACCACCGGTTTCAGTAAAAAAAAATTGAAAGTTAGCCAAATTTCACTGTTAAAAAGTAACTTTTTCATAGCAATGCGCCAATAAACAACATATGTAGAATTAAATCTATATAAAGTAGAAAAGGTTAAGATCCTATTGCTCTTTAAAAAATTAAGTGTTAGATACGTTCTACTTTATAGAAAGTGCTAAAAATTACCTAATTACATATTATCCTTACATTGCCTCGCGTTCTTATATTTGCATGAGTAGAAAATATTTAAGTCAAAGAGTTAATGTCAGAAACGAAAATAAAACAAGTAATTTTTAGCAAAAAAAAACCGACTTGAAAAAAATATATATATATCTATATATTTCATGATCCAATGATCGGATCTAAACCAAATTAGTATGGGACCACCTCTGAGACACTACCTTTCCGTTGCAAAATTATTGAAATCGGTTGACGTGGGGCAAAGGTATGCGGTAACATACATAAAAAAAAAATAATAATAAAAATATTCCGACGAACTGATAACCTCTTCCTTTTTTGGAAGTCGGTTAAAAATCAATTTAGTACGGAAAATTTGTTTTTGCTCCGATTTTTGCAGTGATTTGGTCCTGAATCGAGTTTTCAGTCCGAACACTGTTCTTTACATTTTTACTGTTTTATAAACCTCAAACCGCAGTGTGGACAGCAATAATTAGTGATGTGGTTAAGTTCGATTTGAGATGGTTAACTTTTTGGTGGCGACATGGTTTTAGTCGATTTGCCCTCATTGAGCCAATTTACACGATCACTTTTCACCCAGTGTGAAACGCAGTGTGCAACGTTGTGTTGTGTTGCCGTGAATCATTTTTAGTGGTAGCNTTAGTCGATTTGCCCTCATTGAGCCAATTTACACGATCACTTTTCACCCAGTGTGAAAAGCAGTGTGCAACGTTGTGTTGTGTTGCCGTGAATCATTTTTAGTGGTAGCCAAATTCCTTTAAAAAAGGGCTAAAAAGAGCTAAACAAGTTCATTAAGAGGGTGTTTGTTTTCAAATGCAAAACTTGTGTTAACAGTTTGAATTTTTTGTTTGTTTTAAAACAGCATTGTAGATGGCTATCTAAGGAAATTTTTGAAAAAGATTCAGATTTAAACATCAAGTAGTTGCAAAGTTATAACAATATTATTATGACCCGCACTTAGCAGATTAGCGCGCTCTAAAAGGCTTTATAACTCGGAAAAGTAAAAAAGTCCCTTTTATTAGCTTGGGATGTAACTAGGTAACATTGATGCGCTTAAAAGATGCAGCAATTTCCATTCTTAAAGTAACCTGATGACAGTATGAATGGAAATTATAATAGCGAGGTTTTAGTTTTTTAAACTATAATTTTATTTATTATTGATTTCTATGTAAAAAGACTTGATATTTCGATTGAGGTAACTAAAAACAATACTAAAAATTACCATAATTGAGAAAAATTACAAATAAATTTTCGTTCAGAATTTTCACCATGAAAAAAAGTACATATATAGAAAAGGAGTATCTATGTATTGCTTTATTTTGGTACTTTTTAGTCAGATATTTGCGTGAGAGAAACTGAGCATGGAAAAGTATTCAAAATTTATTATTTGTATTTAAATGATAAATAACAAATTCCTTTATGTAATTCAAGCCAATGAGCCAAAATGCGAGTATAAACAATTATTGATTATTTAATATCGGAACCGAGATCATGTAAGTTAATTGATTGGTTTGAAACTATATGCTTTTTTACTGCAGACAAGTTGTTGCCAAAACACAGCAGAATTCTTCCAAGAACTTACAAATATAAAAATGCGGGGGGACGCGCGGCATAGCGTGACGTGGTGCGGCGCGCGGACGCGGGCCGCCGCGAAGCTAAGCAAATTTAATGTTTGAAAAAGCAATAGTGTCAATGGATTTTATTTCGCGTTTGAAAAGGCAATAATGTCAATTGACTTTATTTCGCACCAGGGTGGGAAATAAAGTCAAGTGACCTTGTTTCCGTTGATCTTATTACCTGTCACCATATGAGTAGTACACTTGCAAACAGCATTATGTGATTTTATAATAGTAAGCCATAAATTACAATAAGTCTACAACAACAAGTAACATCCAAATTGTATATTTGTGTTTATTAACTGAAAATTTGGATAAATAAGAGCCTAATAACATTAAAAAACAAAACCGCAGTGTGGTAGTTTTCGAAAATTTTATATATAAAAATTTAATAAAGCGAGTTTTGAAACATTAACGTTTACATAGCCAGCTTTTTTTAGCTTTTCGCGTTCTCCCTTCCATGAAGGTTGGTCTGCTTCTATTTTAAGACGTCTTCCACTAGGCACCGAAACTACCACGTTTTCTTGCAGTTTTCTAAATTCATCAGAAGATGGAGACTTTTGAAAGTGTATAAATACATACATACATAAGCATTATAGCGAGTTTTGCAAGAGTACTTAATCTTTGATGCTATTTTTTCAGAATATAGAAAGAGAAAGAAAAGAATTGTTAGTGGGCATGCAACTANTTTGCGTGAGAGAAACTGAGCATGGAAAAGTATTCAAAATTTATTATTTGTATTTAAATGATAAATAACAAATTCCTTTATGTAATTCAAGCCAATGAGCCAAAATGCGAGTATAAACAATTATTGATTATTTAATATCGGAACCGAGATCATGTAAGTTAATTGATTGGTTTGAAACTATATGCTTTTTTACTGCAGACAAGTTGTTGCCAAAACACAGCAGAATTCTTCCAAGAACTTACAAATATAAAAATGCGGGGGGACGCGCGGCATAGCGTGACGTGGTGCGGCGCGCGGACGCGGGCCGCCGCGAAGCTAAGCAAATTTAATGTTTGAAAAAGCAATAGTGTCAATGGATTTTATTTCGCGTTTGAAAAGGCAATAATGTCAATTGACTTTATTTCGCACCAGGGTGGGAAATAAAGTCAAGTGACCTTGTTTCCGTTGATCTTATTACCTGTCACCATATGAGTAGTACACTTGCAAACAGCATTATGTGATTTTATAATAGTAAGCCATAAATTACAATAAGTCTACAACAACAAGTAACATCCAAATTGTATATTTGTGTTTATTAACTGAAAATTTGGATAAATAAGAGCCTAATAACATTAAAAAACAAAACCGCAGTGTGGTAGTTTTCGAAAATTTTATATATAAAAATTTAATAAAGCGAGTTTTGAAACATTAACGTTTACATAGCCAGCTTTTTTTAGCTTTTCGCGTTCTCCCTTCCATGAAGGTTGGTCTGCTTCTATTTTAAGACGTCTTCCACTAGGCACCGAAACTACCACGTTTTCTTGCAGTTTTCTAAATTCATCAGAAGATGGAGACTTTTGAAAGTGTATAAATACATACATACATAAGCATTATAGCGAGTTTTGCAAGAGTACTTAATCTTTGATGCTATTTTTTCAGAATATAGAAAGAGAAAGAAAAGAATTGTTAGTGGGCATGCAACTAATTTAAATACTGGTACGTTACTCACCAAAAACTAAAAGTCGAAACTTTGCAAGTGCGTAGTAACTTTTTGTATAAAAACCTTATTTGTAAATACGATCATTTTTAAACGATAATCAAATATAAAGTATTCATTTTTACTATGCGTTATTTCCCTCAGTGTAGGTATAAACTGATTATGTACTTTGTTATTATGTGAAAAAGACATGGACAATGAAAATTTCTGCGGCTTAGTTTTCGGGAGAAATATTCTGCGAAATATTTTTTGAGTTGCCGATGGCGAATACAGAGGACGTTGGAACGATGAGCTGTAAGAGCTTCCCAAAGAAAAAGACATAGAGCAGCGATTAAAAATCCTGCGGCTACGCTGGCTTGGCCATGTCGTTCGAATGGACATCGGCGCCTCAACTCTGAACGTATTCAACTCAGAAAGCGCTGGTTATATCAGAGAAATAGGGAGGCCCCCACTGCGTTTGAAAGTCCAGGTGGAGAAGGACTTGGCTTCACTTGGCATTTCCAAATGGCGTCAGTTGACACAGAAGAGAAAGGACTGGCGTGCTCTTTTGGACTTGGCCAAAAGCTCGGCCAAACACAAACATATTGTGTAAACGCCAATCTAGTATACATNACAATAAATAAAAAGAAGAAAATGTAAAATTTCTTTAGTCCAGGGGTGGGAAGCTCGGCCAAACACAAACATATTGTGTAAACGCCAATCTAGTATACATATAAGTATACATATGTATGCATTTTTACGTGACGAGTTACTCGTTCATGACTGTTCGAGCCCTGATTTTAAAGTGCTATTCACAGTTTATCGAGTAAAGGAATAATTACTTTCTACTTACGACTTTATTTAGTGTTATTTTATAATTTTTAACTTCCAAGCCATCAAAGACAATTTTCTGATTTGCGTGAATTTCAACCAACTGTTTTCCTCCTGACAAAAATTTTTCCAGCAAACTTGCAACTTCCCCTCAAAATGAAACGTCACTCTTTTAATTTTTCCTACTTTGCACCTTTTTCGCGTACGCGAGCGCCAAAAGCTGATATGTAGTTTTTTATAGGTATTAGAGGTTTACGCCACCGCCGTCATTCTTCATGCGCCGCCGCCGAGTTAGGAAAACATAAAGCTGAATCTTTCTTTGCTAATTTTTACAAGCGTAAGTTATTTTATTCTGGGTTACCACGGTCGTATTCAAGTATTTACTAGGTTTTCTCCATCGCATCGCAATGTTTTTTTTCACAGGGTTAAAGTTTTCCCTTTTTGGTGAAAATTTGTATTATTTTTCATTAAACTTTATGTATTTACTATTCGGTATTAATCCACAGAAGATTTACGTTGTCGGTGAACCTTAGTGAAATTTGGCTCTTATTATTTTATTGGAAACTTTAACCATCTATAAGCCATTTTTGTCGACTGTGAGATGATGGGTTAAACTGTTAGTAAAAGTTGACCACTCTTTTTTTTCAAAATGGCGGAAAATCTACAACCCGCAAATTAAGTTTACAGTATTCAAAAATAATCTGTCAATACGCAAAAAATTGTAAGAACTCCGTAATTTAACATAACGGTGTACAAGATTATTACATTAATAATGTATTGATAGCGACTTAAATTACTCCAATAACTTAACTTTTTAATTTTTTTTAATTCTTCCAATTTAAATAGTACATGGTTATTTCCATACGTCGCATACGTGACAGTCGTACGTTTCAATGTGATACAAACAAGGAATACCATTTGTTTTCTTTAACTTTTTTGTACAAATTGTAGAGCACATAATTAGCTCTATATTTAACTGAAAAATTAAAGCAATCGAACTGCTTGGTCCTGAAATATAAGCATTTAAAGAGAGTGTCGTTACGTGACCAAAAATGGAAGTAGATTTTTTCTTTTCTTACAAAATCGTAGAACTCTGCGAATTGTGGATGGCTATTTTCATGAAACTTATTTTAATATTATTTGGAGCAATTCTAGTTGATTTTAGAGTTTTTTGAATTAATGCAGCTTGTGACATAAATTTCCATATCGTTCCATCGTTATATTTTTGTTAATATTGCTTTTAAATGAATTTTTTAACGCAAATAAAACATGTACTTTATGTAGAATATACTTTATATTTTGACTTCAGCGCCAATTCAGGGTGAATTTGTTGGAAATCTATGACTTATTATGTTTCAACTACATACGCCAAATTCGAACCAAATCGGACCATAAATAACGGTTTTTCGAAATATCTCAACCTTGGCGCCACCTAGGAAGACCATTGTGTAAGCAAACATGATTTTACTTACATAGCCAGTATATATTTTAAAAAGCAGACAAATTGGCCCGTAAATACGTTAGATATAAGATTTTTATTTTTTTATCGTGGCGGATCTTCCGATGGAAACACCCACATGCTAGGAAACCACGTATATAGCTCAGACCTTCTTCTGTTCGCCCATCCATTTGCGCTAGACACTCAAGATTAGAGCCCGACTGATAAATCGGCCGATTCTTTGCCGATTAAATTCTGAATATAATTTACTTTTAAGAACAAATGCTTTTATAAATTTTTATAATAACAAAAGAAAAACATAATCAAATAACTAAATAATACCTCGTTCAAGAATCGGCCAAAAACGGCCGATTCCGATTCTTTTGGCCGATACTAGCCTCGGCATCGGCCAATTTATCGGTCGGACTCTACTCAAGATTTCAATTCAAGTACAAAGTAACAATATTTAAATATAAAACTAATCCAAGAACGATTTAAATATAATTATAACCTGAAAGTACAAAGCGAATGCCTAACGCTGCGAATGCTCTAAACACGTTAGTCAAGTTCCATTTCCCAGGATGTATTCGACATCCACCCACATCAGGGTCAATTGAACCTGGTTCAACTAGCAGTATACTGTTGAACTCGATCGTGAGCAGGGAAAAGATTATTTACGCTATTAACAGCTTCTCTCCCTTCAAATCCCCTGGACCAGATGGCGTAATCCCAGCAATGCTCCAGAGGGTGAAGGGAGAGATAGCACCGTTACTCGTGACTATTTTTAAGGCTACCATTACCTTGTGCTACATTCCTAAAAGCTGGAGAAGGGTAAAAGTCGTGTTCATACCCAAGCCAGGAAGGAAAAACCACGAAACAGCAAAAGATTTTAGACCCCTAAGCCTTACCTCCTTTGTGCTTAAAACAATGGAAAGGCTTCTCGACATTTATATACGATCGCTGTTAGGTGAAGCGACACTCTCAACAGCACAACATGCATACATCAAAGGCAGATCCACTGAATCTGCTTTGCATGAAGTGGTGAGCTTAATAGAAAGATTGTTGCACTTTAAACAATATACTCTGGCGGCATTTCTTGACATCGAGGGTGCATTTAATAACATTGAGGTTGACACCATCATAGACTCTTTGATAGATATTGGTGTTGACGACAGTGTTTGTAGATGGATACGATCGATGCTAGTCAATAGAATCATTCAGGCAACAAATGGGGCTAACTCTATTACACATCATGTGAACAGGGGCACTCCACAGGGCGGAGTGCTCTCAACACTGCTATGGGTGATAGCCCTGAACGGTATATTGCTAGAACTCAATAGAGGGGGAGTCAAAGTTGTGGCGTATGCGGATGATGTTGTAATAGCAGCCACAGGTCCATTCCTCTCTACCGTTAGCGAAATCCTTGAAGGAACCCTGGGAAGACTACACGCCTGGGCTACGAGAAGCGGCCTAAATGTGAACCCAGTGAAGACAGAACTTATCCTATTTACAAACAGACACAAACTACCACAATTCAAGCTACCATCGCTAGACGGCAATGCGCTCTCATTGTCCCCCAGCGCAAAGTATCTTGGAGTCGTGCTGGATAACAAACTTAACTGGAAAACCAATATCGAATTCCGTAGACAGAAGGCCTACACTTGCAAGAGAATCTTCAGTAGAAACTGGGGACTAAATCCTAAACTTGTGATGTGGATGTATACCGCGATCTTAAGACCAATTCTAACATACGGCGCCTTGGTTTGGTGGCCCGGCCTAAGCAGACAATATAATGTTAGCAAGCTAAGAAGCATACAAAGGGCAGCAAGCGCAGGAGTAACAGGCGCACTAAGATCCTGCCCGGCAGAAGCTTTAAACGCCATCCTCAATTTAATTCCTATTGATCTCCACCTGAAAGAAGTGGCTATGAAATCGGCGGTCAGACTCAGAGAGTCGGGCCTTTGGAGGACTAGACACTTCGGACATGGGTTGATCATAAATCAAATGCAACTAAATAGGACGACAGATTATATGGTAGGCAATTTGGACTTCAGCTGTAACGCGCAAGTGCTATTCCCATCCAGAAGGGACTGGAGAAGAGACCGAGTGGCCGACCGAGAAGAGATCTCTCTATACACCGATGGATCCAAGATGGATTGCGGTGTGGGAGCAGGTGTCTACTCCAAGGAACTAGGCGTGGCTCTGTCTCTACGGTTGGGAAATAATACAAGCATCTTCCAAGCGGAAGTCCTAGGGATCCTAGAAGCCTGCAAAATCCTAGGCAATAGGGTTGGACACAGCAGTAAAGCAACAATATACTCTGACAGCCAGGCGGCGCTGTTGGCAATAGCGTCACCGTTTACCAAATCCAAGCTAGTTGGGGAATGCAAAGTAATATTGCGCTCAGTGTCTCAGTCAAATACCGTCTCTCTTGTCTGGGTTCCCGGACATAGGAACATAGAAGGCAATGAGAAGGCGGATGAGTTGGCGAAGGCAGGAGCCGGTTTGGATGAATCCCAGGCAGTGGCACTGGGTTGCCCTCTTGGAGGAGTCCAAAGAGAGATTACTACGCATTTCCTTGAACTGGCTAGACGCAGGTGGTCAGATATACAGACTTGTAGGATAGCGAGAAAACTATGGCCTGACTATAACAGGGCGAAAACCTTGGACCTGCTTAGCAGATCAAGGCCAGAGGTATTTAGAATTTTAGCAACCATCACAGGCCACTGGCCCATAGGCAAACATGCGGCAAAAATATGTCTACCCCATAATATGATTTGCCGCAGCTGTCAACTAGAAGATAGCGAGAAAGTGTCCAGCATTTCCTGTGTGAATGTCCAGGCCTTTCGAACATTAGACACAAGACTTTAGGGAAACATCTAATAGCTGAACTAACCGACCTATCAGGAGCTACCATTAGCGAAATCGGCAGATTCATTAGAGAGTCGAAATGGTTCGACCTAGCAACATAGGAAGTGCATAGACAAGATATTTATCCCCCGCGAGAAGTGCATCAAAATGGCGCAATAATGCGCTAATTGTATCCTGGGCAGCGACTAGGAAGCACTGCAACCAACCAACCAACGCTGACGAGAAGACATGATATTAGCCTCATGGCTCTTGGGAATCTTTCTTATGGGCAGTTGCGCCAGCGTCGCCGCCGATTCTTTTTAGAGTTGACGATGCCGCCGCCGCAAAGCCTGTCGGCGTAAACCTCTATTAGGAAACCAGTTCTCACTATTTTGCGGCCATCGCCCTTCAAAAGTAGTTAGTTACGGCCAAATGAATGCAAGTTTGTTAATAGTTAGCTACAAACTAATCCCATTTTCTGCAGGGTAATTATGATTTTAGGTAGAAGAGCATTCGTTATTAACCCTAACAGCCAGTGGCGTAGCCAGGATTTCGGGAAGGAGGGATATGGCTAGAAGCGTAGCCTGCGCATATTCTTTTATATATACATACATACTTGGGGTGTTAATTTTTTCGCTTTTTACGATCCCGGGATTCTCGGGACGTCGTTATCACAATCCCGGTATCCCGGGATTTAGCTGTTCATTACTTTTCGACAATTTAAATCGAAAAAATTGCTTCTATCCCTCCTACCATAAAATTTATTTTTTCTCTCTGACGTCAGGATTTAGTTTAAAGAGCTTTTTAATTTAAAAGATATAATTAATTCCATTTTTTTTTTTTTAATTCAATGCAATGTGAAATAAAAATATGGGTACCAAATGAAAAAACAAATTTCTTTAGAATTTACGAAAATTAACATTTTTGTGTGTAAAATTTACTATCGCACTATTTATAAAAAAAAAAATTAATTATTAAATAAAAAAAGAAATTTGGCCAATACTGGTCAATAAAAGGAGTTTCTATTATTGCCATCAATGCAAATTACAAATCCCGAAAATCCCGGGATTATTTGCCAAGAATACCGGGATTTTCAAGACCTAAAAAAGGCCGGGAACCCGAGATACCGGAATTAACATTCCTAATAAATACATATATGACCCGTTTTTACCGTTATATATTGTTTGCTCATTCGTTTCTTCCTTACCGAAAAGTTACAAGTAAAACTTTGCAAGTTTTAACAGCTGATAAAGTTTAATTTTTAAGGTTGCCGGAAGTAATGGGTAAATTTCGCACTGCAACACATACAATTTTGGATAAGTTTTGGCTTCAGATTCTGAAAATACTCATTAAAAGAAGTAAAATCCCATCTGAGCTTTTCTGGTTTAGAATGCTGATTTTATCTTACATAAATATTTTAACCAATTGATTTGAAAAACTGCATGTCAAAATCGGGAAAATGTCAAGAATATACCATTTAGCCACTTTTTAATCATTTTTGGCTTATAGATTCCAAATCATCCTCAAATATTTTTCTCTATTGTTTTATACATACATGGTTTATTTTGCATCATGATAAAAAGTTTCCTTATATTTTAGAGCAATTTTCCTCAATTGTTAACGATTATGTAAAAAAGGGAGAAAAACCTATTTTCACATAGTACTTGGATAAACTAAAACCTCGAGCTTCCGATATAAAATACCGGTACTCTTATTAGCGTGATTAAACATCAACTATAAAACAAGAAAGAAGTAGATATTTGCGGATGGTTTGGAAAGAAATGAGCCCAAAATGGTAAAAAAGCTGGAAAACATTATATTTCTTGACACTCTCCCGAATTTTGGGGCACTACATTGCCGTCTTTTAAATCAGTTTGTTGTAACTGTTTCTCTCTTATCATATGTGTACCTATAATTATGCCTAAGTCAGGAAAACGAAATTCCGATCGGTTTAGGAGAAAAAGATATGAGAAAAACTATATTTTCTTAAAAAAAAAACTGTCCAAATCAATTTTGAGGTAAAATATAAGACAATAAAATCCGAATTGGTGCTAAATAAGAAAAACTCTAATGGGATTTTGCTTGCTTCGATAAGTACTTTCAGGAACTGAAGTCAGCATTCGATGAGCATGAAAATGTTGTATTGCGTTTTATAAAGAAAATAAATTTTTAACGTATTCTCGTTTTCTTGGGAATCGAAAATTTTAAATTATTGTCTGGAAACTTAATAGGAAAAATTCAAAATTTCGCTTTGTACGAAGATAGGATACGACCTGATTAAATTAACAAGCCTCTGCGTCTGAATTTGGTTTTTTATGGACAGGAGAGGGAAGGGAGTAGAATTTTACCTCAATTGCCGTATGACTGCGGTCTGATACTTACACATAGAAAACCTGATATATTTTATTATTACCAGAACCAATGTGTACAAAGCTCGCAACCTTTTTTGTTCTCTACAAAGCCTAGTGTATTTTCGCACATGGGTCTTTTCAGGCGATCCAAAAAGACTAATATACAGGCTTAATATTGAAATGCATAACGAAACAACCGATAATCTCGATTATTTATAAAAAGGTATTTGCCATTAGTCTGAAACTAAAAAAGATAAATTAGAAGGTTAAAATGATATTGCGTTAAGAAATTAAAAGTAACAGTAAGTAGTAGTTCATTGTGTAAGAGGGATATGTATATCCGTCAAACCCTCCTGGCTATGCCACTGGTAACAGCCATAGCTCAATAAAAGCGTCAGCGTTGTCTGTCTGCCGAAAAGTAAAATTCTCATGCCCACACAATTTGTATGAAACACACAGAAAATGCGATTTTTACAGAACGTTAGGAAATTAAGTCGGCAAAAGAAAAGGTGGAAAATGTCACAATCGTATTTTACACACACACAAACTTAAAATAATTTTTGGAGTTTTTTCCACATTTGAGGTAACGGTTAGGTATGATATTTCGGCGTTAACGCTCGGCGGCAGAAAATGCTCAGATTAACGTAGGGCTGTAACATAGCGATCGTAATTTGCGACGTAATTAATGGCAGTGGTAATAAGTGACGCGAAGTTTGCCATAATGAGAAATGACGAGACAACACTTGCCGTGTTCGTCGCAATCCCCAGGTAAAAAGAAGGCATTCAACAATGACTATGAAAAGGGATACTCCTATGAATTCATTTTTCAAATTTCCACCGATACCAAAATTACACAAAAGCCGAAAGAGGAATAGCTGCTACAAAAAATTCAGTGCTTGGCATCACTGACCTTTGTATTCTTCCTCTTGGTATTGAACAATACCTTTTATTATATCGAATATATACTTTTTCAGTGTAAGCCATTCAAATAAATCTTTTTTATGTTTTATAAACCTAAGCCGTAGAAACACTATAAAATATGAATGTGCATTAGTGTGGTCCAAAACTGTATGTGAAACGGTAAAGTCGGAATTTTTATGCTCTGAACCCCTAGGATTGTTCTGTGCCGCAAAAAATATATACATATTTTTTTATTTTGAAATCAAAAAATATTTTGAAGTCGCTCAAAGCGCCCAAAGTTTTCCATGTATTTTATATGGGGAAAAACAACTTTTCATAGAAATGGTATGGCATTCATAAGAATCAATTGCTTATTTAACCATTTTTTCATCGCAACTATAATTTATAGGTCCGCCAAAAACCCCGAAAAATACAATGGGCGGACGAATAAAATATCGTTAGTATTAAAAAATGGTTAAATAAACAATTGGGTATTATTACTGAAAGTCTCCTGAAGAGAACAAGAGTTTTCCGATCGAAAATTATTGATTTTCAAGAATTCGATTCCATTTCTACGAAAAGTTGTTTTTTTCCCATATCAAAATCCATGGAAAACTTTGAGCGCTTTGAGCGACCTCTAAATATTTTTTGATTTCAAAATAAAAAAAAATAGAGATATGCCTTTTTTCGATAGAGAACAATCCTGGGGGTGAGAGCATTACAATTCCGCCTTAACTGTTTTTGGACCACCCTAATGTGCATATATAGGTCATTTTTTAACAAATGGCACACCTTCAACACAAATTTAAATCATCTGACTTTTTTGACACGTATTTTTGTCTTAGCTGGATTTTTTTTCCAAAATATCAGCACTTTAACTTTTGATTATTCTTTCTCCAATTTTTCCCTATTCGAAATTGGATATTTGGAGTTGTATTGATCGGATCGGTCTTTTATTTTGCACTTTGTCGTGCAGGGTTTTAAAAGATATTGAGGTTGTTCACGCTTGCCTGGTTATCAGGTTATCAGGTTAAAAATAATTTTTCTGAATAAAAAATATAACCACATAACCAGATAACCTGATAACCAGGCAAGTGTGGAAAACCACATTATCTTTAACAATTATATTATTAAAATCGCTAGGTAAAACATGATTTTCCCCCCACTTGAAACGATTGAAAATAATATAATATTTTTCTTTATTTTATCGTCAACAAAGTCCATTTCACCAAAGAATAGTGAGTTTACATTGTTCAACATTCAGTTAAATATTTAATACGGCTTTCCAACTGGACGCCAATTACGTAGTTTGCTCTCTCATTCGTAATTCGCACTCCAATTACTCTTGGAATTACGTAATTTGCCACACTTAATTTTGAGAGCGAACTACCTCATTTGTTGGTAAATCAGATCCAATTACCATGCGAATTGCGAACAAATCGCTGCCGTCTCTAATTTTTTATCGGACATTTATCGAAACCAGTTCACAAATCAAAGCTGGCACTTTTTATAAGTACGAAAAGCAAAACACAGAGATAGATATAGAGAACTGTCAAATCGAGTTAAGAATGAGCGCGTGGGTAGGGGGTAATTCGCGATCGTATTACCCTTTACAACACTCAAAGACTAGCTAACGACGCGTCTTCACAGGGAAAATTATTGCCTACCATATGTCATTTTGTTTGCCAGACATGTATAAGTTTTATCAGTGCTTATATTTTTTTGTGGGATTTTTTTATCTTGATAAAAGCATTTGTAAGACAACAAGTATGTTCGTTGCATTGGAGCGCAAGTATGCTTAATATTTTTCAGAAAATGTGTTATTTCACATCCAAGTACAATTTCAATTCAATAATTTAAAAAGTAATTCTTAAGCAAAAAACACAACCGACTTCGATTTTCATATAAAAATTTAGGAGTACCGTTAATTTTTCCATGATCCAGTGTACTATTAACTGGTTTGACTTGTGTTTAAAGAAACTTTGGATTGTTAATTTATTCGTTATTTATGTGATAAAATAAATATAAAAAATTGTTTTTGTTTTCACTGTGGAGAATTTGTCCTCCTGGAATGTTAAAAAGTTCTGGTCACCTTAACCCAAATTGACCCCGTGTTGCCATATGGCAACGCAAAATACATCAAGATTAAGAGGGTGTAAAACAAAAATCGCTTACTTCAAAATGCTTACATCTATGTACGTTAACTAATTCCTAAAAGGTGTATCTTTCGAAACGCTTACGCTTCCGTCAGATCCTTGCTGTCTATCGAGCGTAATGCAAGTGTGTTCTTTAAACAAAATTAGAAGTGACAAAAAACCATCAAAATGTCATATATGAACATGAATTTATAGAAAGCGTTTTTTTATTTACAAAATATGATAGTAACAAAATATTAGTTAAAACATTAGTGACTCTATTGGCAACAAGTAAGAATAAACAAGTAAGAAAGTCTAAATTCGGGCGGAGCCGAACATTAAATACCCGGCGCAAGTATTAAATATATGTTTTCCACCTTTCCGAAAGCTACCGCTACATGATAAGCGGGTGTATAAATATTAAGTAAACTAGCATCCTTAAATTTCGAAATATTGAAATTTCAAGCATTTCTGAAATTTACCGTTATATGAAAAGCGGCCGTAATTTTAGTCCGATTTCAATAATTTTCAACGGTTTGCTTTTATGTGGCAAGCACAATAATCATACCGAGTTTGGTACAAATTGCTAGAACTGTTACCGATATACATAAATGTGATCATAATTGGGCGGTGCCACGCCCATTTTCCAAAATTTTATCATAAGCGTATTTCCTGATAAANAACCGTTATGTGAACAAAGTTATAATACCCTTGTGCACAAGTGCGCTCGGGTATAAAAACAATCGTGCATGCTATTAGGGACACGATATCGAACCGAAAGTATCGATATGGTACTCATTTAAAGTATCGCTTTAAAAATATCGGGTACCCTTGAATATCGGAATAAAAATACTCGAAATTCCAAATATCGATACCAAAATCCAAAAAATGTATCTGAATATAGGTTTCGCATATAAGCTGCTGGGGTGTAGTGGTTAGAAGTGCGCAAGCCTTAAAAATGAAAAACAGCTTCCCATAAAATACAATCGCCGTTCATAGTCGACATAAAACTGTAGGCACCCCCTTTGTGCCACAACATTAAGGCCCACGCGACATATCGGAGGAGAAGTTCGGCCAAACACTGACATATTGTGTAAGCGCCGGACTTTATTATTATTACAACACGTAGAGATTGAGGTGTTGACTTAAATATTAATTACCGTTTAAAAATGTTCGTATTTAAATCAAGTGAAAAGTCTTAACCAAATGGATTTTTCCATTATACATACACTACGTACATATAATGGAAATATTCAATTCTAATACTCCCGTACTAAAATGAAGCATTTTTGACTACACGGATGACGTTTTGCATATGGCTTTTTCATATGTACCCTGTGGGGAAAATCTCTAGTTTTGAACTGGGGCGCTTCTAGTACATTTAGAACCACTACTAGTTCGCGATAAATCTCTTTTGCATGCAAACAACTGGCGAATTTAACACAGCGATGTCATAGGAATTGGAAATTGCCCCCCGCTTCATTACCTTTTCCATAGTTCAGAACCAGTCCTAAATTCGGCATATGGGATCTAGGTCGCTTTGCACCACATTTTCTATAGTTTCGAACCCGTTGTAAACGAAAAAAGTAACAAGATGTTTTCTTTTTGGGTTACCATGGTAGCAATTTTCAATTTTTTGCAGAGAAATGTATATTCAATTTGAAATCAAACTTGTTTGAATGAATGTAAATTAAATTGTGCATTTGAAAACACGTTTACATACCTTTGGCTGTAGCTGAATTTGCAGAGGTGCTGACTGTTATTGGTTATACTCCAGAAGGTCCCATAATGTTAAGATGTTAACACAAATATTAGTTTTGTATTACCAAACTATGAAAAAGCATCTGCGACGTGCAGACTGAAAGCGTATTTGAACGAAAAACCCGCCAAGCAAAAACCTATTTAAAGTAAACAAGCCCCCCGCTGCATCCCTTTTTTAGTAGTCTCGAATTAGTTCAAAATTCGCCAGATGAGATCTAGTTCGTTCTGCATCCCTTTTTCTATAGTTTTGAACCAGTTCTAAATTCGCCATTTTAGATATAGATTTCTAAAATTGTTTTTTAAAAGTACCACATATCGCCGCTTTTGAACTGGTGGCGATCTAGTTACTATCGGACTGGTTCGTTTTTGGCGATAAAGGTCTAGTACGGAACTACAAATTTGGTTCACCAGTTCGGGGTTTCCCTACAGGGTAATTAAGAAGGTATATGTATACGAAGCATGCACAGCGGTGACAACACATACACACATACATGGTATGACATAATGCACTAATCGCGCGCTGTGATGTTGATTCAAACGCAAAGACGCTTGATACAATTAGTTGCGGCCAAGAGGGTCCGGGTTAAATTCCCATCAGACGGAACATAAAATTAAATTTTTTTTCTTCCTAATTACGAAAAAGCATCTGCACTTCACAACCACATATTTTATAACGTATATACTCAAATTTTAAACGAGTTGGGTTGGTGCATTTTTTTCAATTTAGCAGGTTTTTTTTTTAATTCTAAAATTTTTTTCCCTCAGTGTTGGAATGTGAGTTTATGACATTCGATACGATACGGCAGCCAGTTCGAAAACGCCCTATCTCAAAAACCTTTTCAAGAACGCCCTACTTCAGAATTTGATTGAAAAACGCCCTAATTCAGAATTTGGTTGAATAACGCCCTATCTCAGAATTCGGTTCAAAAAGGCCCTATCTCAAAGGAAAATACATTGAAAATAAGCTGAGATAAGGCGTTTTTGAATCGGCATCTAAGATAGGTCGTTCTTCAGCCAAATACTGAGCTAGGGCGTTTTTCAATCAAATTCTGAAGTAGGGCGTTCTTGAAAAGTTTTCTGAGATAAAGCGTTGTTGAAAAATTTTCTGAGATAGGGCGTTTTCGAACTGGCTTCCGAGATAGGTCGATCTTCCACTCAGCCATCGATATACTAATCGTCAACTATTGCTTGTGCAAAGTTCAACTATCTCGAAATGTGACTATTTCACAAATTAAACCGGTGCACTGAGAGAAAGAAGTTTAGAATTAAAAAAGCGTGCTAAATTAAAAAAACACGCATATGAAAGAGCAACAACCCAACTCGTAATACATTTAAGTATACAAATTTTAGTATTTAGTATAGAAATATTCAATTCAAATACGCCCATATTAAAATGAAGCGATTTGCAATTACCGATTGCTTTTTCATAATTAAGTTAAAAATATATTAAAATTCCATGCTGGTTGTAATGGGAATTGAACCCTGACCCTCTGGAAATTAGCAAATTGTGGCAAGCATCGTCGCGCACTCAGCTACAGCCAGACATGTAAATGTGCATTTAAATGTTGAGTTTGAATCAACGCCACGCGTGCGTGTTATGAAAGTATTATCTTTAAATACGAACATTTTTAAACGATAATCAAATAGAAAATATTCATGTTTACTATGCGTTATTTCCTTCAGTGAATTCATAACATTTTTTTGAATATTACAACGCGTTTTTCCCCTTAGTGTATTGATTTTTGAACATTTATTCAAATATGTGCAATCAAATCAAAAACCGGGACACTAAAACGAAACCCGGGACAATTTAAGGTTGGACCGGGACACCGGGACAAATAGTCTAAAACCGGGACACGGGAAAACCGGGACGTCTGGCAGCCCTAACCTTATATCTTTTTGTGACTACACCACTGACCCATACAAATTGACAAAAAAACTTCTTTGTGCTGGTGAAGCATGTAAAACTATAGGACGAGTAGCCTATGCAAAATGTGATGTGGGTTTATGTTTGAAATGTTTTGCTACTTTTCATTTACTTCTTCATCCGCTTTGCACGTAGAATATGCATATATTATCAATAAATGTATTAAAACTTATACACAATGTTTCTATTATTTCATATTTTAACCAAATACTGTCCTCTAACAGTCCATCTGGAATATGCCCCGTGTTGCCATATGGCAACGGCCGATATCGGAAGAACTATACTACCAAAGTTTTAGTCATATTTTTTCCTTTACTTTAACGCTACTTTTACCCTGTATATAGGTGACACCAAAAAAATCTAAAAAAATTAATCTGGGACAATTTGAGTTAATATATACAAGTCGGATGGACTTCGTAAAAAAAATTATGTCATGTCTCCGATTCCCATGCAATTTTTTTATGGTTTCTATATGCAATTAAGTTATTTACTAAAGAACAAGTTTATCATATTTTATCAAATTATGTATCTTATTATTTTTCTCCAATTTTTTCTTTATTTATTTCTTCAATTATTTGAATATGTATTCCTTTATTTGTTAAATTAAATAAGCTAACACGTATTCGAGGACTTTTTTCTTTTTTTCTTCGGAGATATGATCTGTCAAAGTTCGAAATTTTTCGTGATACTTGTCCGTTTTTCGAGATGATTGACCATTCATGTACTTTTTCAAATCGTTACATCTCGGGCTCTACTCATCGTAGACGTTAACGTCGTTTTTAAGATAAAGAAGGTTCCTATATGATGGTTATGATTGTCATAAAGTTAACTTAGCTATTAACGGTTGAACTTTTTTAAGTTGATTTCCATAGGGAGACCAGTAAATTTAAAATTGCACCATCGTAATCCTTGTTTAATTCTCTATAAAAAACCTGTTCCAAAAAATGGGAGTTTTTCAAGAACTATTTTTAAAATATATATATATATTTTTTTGACGAGATAGTTTATTATGTGAGAGTCAACAATGAAGTCTCTGCGATGAACAGGACCGGAGATATAACAATTTGAAGATGTACATAAATATTTAGTCAGAATCACGAACAAATTTAACAGATCATATATCCGAAGAAAAAAGGAAAAATCTGAAGGCAATGGAAATTCTGAAAAAGAACGCCTCATATATATGCAGAGATACATTATAACATGGAATAATAGTAGTGTTATTTGTAGGATTGCATTTTATAACTCCTTTATGCCATTACAGTGTCTGAATTTCGTTTTATTTTAATTTGGTCGTAAATTAAATTGTATTCCGGGATCCCGAAGGATTGATCCCGGGATTTCGGGACTAAAAAAGGGCTCCGAACTCCCGGGATTCAGGATCCCGAATCCCGTTACTAGATGCCTTCGTGTCCGCTACACAAACGCCACCTCGATGTTCGGCATCGTAAGAGTAGCAAAACACACTAAGTATGTACTTTTATTCTGTATTCCATAAAAAACGATTTACAGTTTATAAGCAGTTTCTGGCAGAGACTCCAATTTTGGATCATAAGCCCTCTTTACTATCTATAAAAATGTTTACCCAAGCCATATCTTTAGTCCCGAGATTTAGATATTCATTACTTTTCAACAACTTAAATCGAAAAAAATGCTTCTATATTGTAATAAAATAAATAATAAATAAATGGGTTTGAAACATACTTTTTTATTTAAAGTGACGCTTTTATTTTTACTCTCTGAAGTCAGGATTTATTTTAAAGCACTTTTTAATTTCAAAGATATGATTAATCCCAAAAATTATTTAAAAAATTCAATGCAGTGTAGAATATAGATATGGGTACCAAATGCAAGAGGATGCATGGTTTCGCGAAAATATTTGTGTTTAAAATTTACTATCGCGCGGTGTTATATGTATACTGAGCTAGACATTTATAAAAAAAAAGATTAATTATTAAATAAAAAAAGAAATATAGCCAATACTGGTCAAGAAAAGGAGTTTCTATTATTGCCATCAGTGCAAATTACAAATCCCGGGATTATTTGCCAAGAATCCCGGGATTTTTGGGTGCTTAAAATGGATCCCGGGATTAACATTCCTAATGTGTATTTACGACATTTGCGTCTTACAATGCTATTAATCTCAATAAGTGTTAAAAATTTTTGAAATAAAATTAAAACCACTTCCGCGTAGCATATGTATATGAATTAGGGATGCGGATGCCAAGTATTTTTAAGCAATACTTTAGGTTAGTAAATTAGGTGATTTAGGTAGATCAAAAATGAAAAAGCTAGTACTTTTTAATTTTATTTTTTATTTAGTACTTGAATTAAAAGATTGGAACATTGTATTTAATTTTTTTGGGTTGCAACCTGTTTCTTAAAGGGTCGTAAATTCTTTTCGATTGACGTCGCACCAGTTGAGAGGACTTTCAGTTATAGTTATTTTTTTCATTGCCGTGCAATAATTCCTTTTTGAGAATTGCATCGGGGCTGCAAATGCGGATGTATCCTCGTGACTTTCATCTTCGCAATCTAGCATCATGGCAAGATCGTTGTTTAAGCGCCGTTGTTTTCCATAGAAATCTTCATACTCATTCTTTTGGTTGTTTCCGAATTTGGAGAACCTGTAACGTCATCAGCGTTTTTCGATTATAGTTTTTGTAATTCATTTTTATTCCCTTCTTCTGTGACTGGTTTGAAAATTTTTGCTTATAGCGAGGTTTAGACAGGTGGATATGGAAAATAAATTGTTATTTTCTAAGAATGAAAATTTCGAAGAAAATTCTGTTTTGAAAGTTTTTTTATAATAATTTGAATTATTGGAATCTCGGACGATGAAGGTCGCAGATCTGCTTAGTTCCCGGGTGACTTGTTAAAAAGGTTCCCCTGTAATGAAAAGCTTGTAATTAGTTTTTTTTTTTTATTAGCTGAGCTTGACTTTTCCTAGTTGCAGGCTTTTACTACCAAAACTGGTAGGTTTTTCCTTTTGGTAGGTGGGAAATCTAGATTTAATTTTGGTAGGTTCCGCGACTATAATAGTTATTAGAGAAAAATAGAAAATATGTATCTCCAAACATTTTAGCAAGCTTGTTTACACGAATATTTCACCGGTGAGTCCGTGTAGCGACGACCGTAAACATGAACATAAATATACTTGATTCCTAAGTACAAACGTATACCCTTATTATTGCCAATATACAATTTGAACATCCAAATATTTTATGTGCTTACAAGTTAATTTAAATCGATCTGAACTACAAAGTTTCGATAAACTTCATGTGCACTGAAGGCTGGTTCGCTGAAAAGGGCTTGTCAATAAACCCACTGAAGTCCACAATTGTCCCATTTACCTAAAGAAGGAAAGCCAACTTGACTAGACCCGCCTTGGCAGGGACAGAAATTCAGTTCTCAGAAGAGGTGAAGTATCTAAGAGTAACTGTGAACAAAAGGCTCAATTGGAACTCACACATCTCGAATGATACCAACAAAGCTACAAGGGAGTTTTATACCAGCCAGAGACTTCATGGTAAGACTTGGAGGAACATCACCCAAACTAACATATTGGCCTTTCACAGTGGCGTAGCCAGGGGGGATAGATGCTACAAGTCTGTAGGTAGGTGTAGGTTCGATCCACGGTCGGAGCGATCGCCAAAAAATTTTTGTTTTTATTTTATTTATATTTTTTATTTTATTCCTAACTGAAAGCAACGTTAAAAAAATATACAACTAATAAATGAATGAATAAAAAAGAAATAAATGAATATTCTACTGGCCGGGGGACTCGAACCCACGACCTTGCGGCTCGTTAATCCGCATTACTGCCGTCTATCAAGGCACAATTTTAATCAGATCAACAAAGAAAACACGGAAAAAATATATATTACACTTATCTAAGAAAAAGTAGAAAAAAACTAGCGATGCATCCAGTTTTTTCAACAGACCTTTGGCAAATAATATTCGATAGTTACATAATTCTTACCTAATTAAAGGTTATATTTTAACGCGCAATTAGTCGATTCTCTTTATAGCTGGATGTTGAACATTTCAGCTAGAAATACTTATTGGAGGATCTTACTATTTGACTTTAAGTACAGAAGAAGGGGGACGAAAAAAAAATTGGCTACAATTTGTCATTTTGTTTGCCAGATATACGCTTTATTAATGCACTTGCACTAGGGACGTTAGTTTTTCGATTTTTACGATCCCGGGATTTTCGGGATGTCG
The DNA here is from genome assembly GCF_001687245.7 of Rhagoletis zephyria. NCBI lineage: Eukaryota > Metazoa > Arthropoda > Insecta > Diptera > Tephritidae > Rhagoletis > Rhagoletis zephyria. Next base: position 51,065 of record NW_016157926.1, read on the forward strand.
TTGGTTCAATCCCGGGATCCCGGGATCAGTTCCGGCATTTAGATATTTATTATTTATCAACAACTTTACAGGAAAAAATTGCATCAATATGGTTTGAGAAGCTCTCCTACCATATAATAAATAATAAGTAAATGGGTTTGGACTTAATTTTTTATTTAAAGTGAAAATTATTTCATAAGTAACAAAACGAAAGAAAGTAATTAAATTTATATGCATTTAATAATACTTTAGCGTGTACATATCTGATAACGTAATTTAAAGCATATCGAAAAAAAAGCTCGATGCCAAAAATATTAAGTCAAGAATTTTATTTTCTGGTTGAAAGAACGTCATAATACTATATTCAAAATTTAAATTTTTTAATGTCTACCTCATAATACATCTAATTAATAATAATAGATTGGCGCTTACACATATGTTAGTG